>NC_089819.1:14339400-14639400 GCF_029633855.1 Hoplias malabaricus | reverse complement strand
TTTATTCTCCGCCTTTGCATTCTCCCTCTCTCTCCCTCTCTCTCTCGCTCTCTCTCCCTCTCTCTCTCTCCCTCTCTCTCTCTCTCTCTCTCTCTCTCTCTCTCTCTCTCACTCCCTCTCTCTCTCTCTCTCTCTCTCTCTCTCGCTCTGTCTCTCTCGCTCTCTCGCTCTCTCTCTCTCTCTCTCTCTCTCTCTCTCTCTCGCTCTGTCTCTCTCGCTCTCTCTCTCTCTCTCGCTCTCCCGCTCTCCTCCTTTCACTCAGTGGTGCGTGTGCTCAGATGTCAGCTGTATTGAGTCATCATAAAGAGCTCTGGCCATATTGTATGGGATTACTTTCTGATATTAGATATGTTTGTTTGTTTTTCTTTCTGTCCATCAATAAGATTTTATACATTGTATTTGATGTTATGAATATGTTATGAGGTGATCTCATCTGCTCATTATTAATCTGTAAATTTTTTCATTCATGTTTTGTGGTGGGTCCAGACCTTATCCAGAATCCTACCAAGCAAGAACACACCCTGGACCAAGCACCTTGCTATTATACTATTATAACTTGTTACTATACCAAATGTACTGTAACATACTGTAATACTCATCCCACCATCTCTCTCTCTCTCTCTCTCCAGGTTGGAGATCAGATTCTGGATGTGAATGGACGTAGTTTCCGCTGCATCGCCCATGATGATGCTGTCCAGATCCTCAAGACGTCACACCACATGTTAATGACCATAAAGGACGTGGGCCGGCTGCCACATGCCCGCACTGTAGTGGATGAGACCAAATGGATCCAAAGCCCCAAAATAGCAGAGAGTTCAGCCAACACAGCTGCCCACAGGTGAGGTCAGGAGATAAATGCTCTTCTCCAGAGACACTTTACTCAACAATTTTAACCAGGTGTAGTCTAATGCTGTGTTAGGATTCATGCCCAGTTCATGCCAAATCTATTTCCATGTTCAGCAAGGCATAATGACAGCATTCTTCCCCATACTTTTTACCACCATTCACTGCAGTTAATGCCCCACTCTCAATCATTTTCATACACTTTCATTATAATGCCCTGTTATTACAGTGTTTCTGCTTTCATTTTGTGACTCTGGGTTTTCTGGGGTCAACTTGAAGACAACACCACAGCTACAGAGCAACTTTAAACCATCCTTTCATGTTTATTCTCTTTTAATATTTCAGCTCTCACTGGTGCTTGCCTAGAGTTGACCCCTTCTCCCAGACTCTTTTTAGAGTTAACATTCACTACTTTCATTTCACAGTGATTTATGAGAAAAGAAATCAAATAAACAGCCGCAAAATCACATTTACTTTAGGAAAAGCAGTATGAGGTGTCTATGCTTCACTCAGGTTTTTGTCCAGTTTGTATTCATGGAATTTACAAATCTAAACCACACACTGCTCCATTTGTTTGTTTAATCATCTTTCAGAATTAAAGCAAGCGGAGAATCAGTAATACACCCTTCTCTGTAAACTCTGCTGCTCGTGACCAGTCCAGTGTCCACTGTTGTGTCATAGATTTCACAGAAATAGCTGATTATTGGTGATAGGATGGAGGTGGAGCGGGCAAACAGAGCCCTTACAGTGAGGAACTGTGTACGTGAAATTTGTTTGTTTGTAAACTGTTCTTAAGAGCGGGAAAGTCATTGTTTAATGACATTTTAAAAAGTAAAGCTATCACTAGAGCATTATTTCTGTTTATCTCCTGTGCTAAGACTGGCCGTGTGAGCAGTGCTACAGAAACATGGAAGAGGCTTATGGCTTATTGTTGCAAGTCAGTTTTACTTATGCACATCAAATCTGGAAACAAACATACATTATCATTCATTTCAAGCCAGTTCAGTTTACAGCACTGACAGAAAATTACAAATTTTATTCTAGTACAAATATATATTGGGCGGCATGGTGGCGCAGCAGGTAGTGTCGCAGTCACACAGCTCCAGGGACCTGGAGGTTGTGGGTTTGATTCCCGGTCCGGGTCACTGCCTATGAGGAGTTGGTGTGTTCTCCGTGTCCGCGTGGGTTTCCTCCGGGTGCTCCGGTTTCCTCCCACAGCCCAAAAACACACACCGGTAGCTGGATTGGCGACTCAAAAGTGTCCATAGGTGTGAGTGTGTGAGTGAATGTGTGTTGCCCTGTGAAAGACTGGCGGTCCCTCCAGGGTGTGTTCCTGCCTTGTGCCCAATGATTCCAGGTAGGCTCTACACCCACCGCGACCCTGAACTGGATAAGCGCTTACACTTAATGGATGGATGGATGGACAAAAATATATTTTTTTATCAATCACAGCTCTGTCAAGAGCATCATGACCATGAGGACTATAGTAAGCAGGGCCTTTACTAGAGATTAATGATTAGCGGGGCTAACATTTAACCAGAGGATGCTGGGATAATTGCCTCATAGCACCAAATTTCTTTGACTACAAATAAAAAAAAAATTCCCAGTGTTTCAGCTCTGACCTGCTGCCGCAAAAACACCACTGGAGGAGGGACTGTGACTCTACTGGCTGAACACTGAATGATGGACAGAAAACTCTGGTTGCTGGTTGGCTAAATAAAGTGACGACCAATGAAAAGCGTGTTCTCTGTTTAGAAGACGTGGAGAATCTGCCCCTAGCTCAGACTAAGAGAGAGCTATGTGTTTCTGTCTCAAATATAAAATGTGACCTCAAAAATACGCAACAAAAATGGGAACTCATCGTTTAGTGGGGGGGGGGGGGGCAGATGTCAGGGCAGATGTGTAAAATATGGTGCACCAGTGTGTGACCTTCTCTTGCACTGATTAAATATAAATTATATAATCGTCATTGCTTCTAACAGAGAAACCCATTTTCTCCATAGTCTTCTACCTCACCCAGCTCATGTAAACTGATAGTGTGTTACTGGTTTTCCTCAATACCTTTGTCTGTAGACTTCAGTTACAAACGACTTATAGTGACTCGGGAGAAGAGTGTGTCCTGTCAATTAATCCCTCTCCACTGGCACTGCCTGCCTGATGAAGATTGGTTGTTTTGTTTTGTTTTGTGCTGATGAAACTGAACACTATCTTTTGAGAACTGTGTGGTTTAGGTCTGCTTTCACTCACAGGCAGGAAATGTGAATTTCAAAATAAACAAATTGACCTCATGCAGTGTGATGACACTTTACCCAGTGGAGCCTAATTTAGCCATTTATATGGAAATCAATGAAATATTTCATTCCATTATGCTAATAGCCTAAATATATGTTTGTGTTTTTCCGGATGTTTTATCGCGTTCTCGTTCTCTTGTTGAAATGAAGTTCAGGTCAGTGACTACAGCCTGTTCTGTGTGCTTCTGAAAAGAAGAAAGAAGTCCCCTTTGAAGCTTTAGATGCATATTGTTGGATGACTTGCTGCAGGCACACTGTGTGTGTGTGTGTGTGTGTGTGTGTCAAGGCTGTAGACTGGTTTGACAACACTCTGAACCCTCACATCTGGATACTCTCACATCTCTCCCTCTCTATTTTTTCCTGCCTTTCTCTATGACATTTTCCCTTATTTTACTTTCTCTTAATCTTTCTCTCTTTCCTCTGCAATATTTCTACTATTTCCCATATCCCTTTTTCTGCCTTTTTACTTTGTCTCCTTTAATGGGAATCCATCACTTATTTTTATTTGTCTCCCCCTTTATCCCCAAAGCATCTCTCACTCTCTCTCTCTCTCTCTCTCTCTCTCTCTCTCTCTCTCTCTCTCTCTCTCTCTCTCTCTCTCTCTCTCTCTCTCTCTTTCTCTCTCTCTCTCTCTTTCTTAATGGAGTCTTGTTGATTAAATACCCTGGAAGGTGCTCATTTCTAAAGTGCTCCCCCGGACATAGAGTAAGGTGGCTTTTAGTTCCACGCTTGGTTAAACTCACGCTCTCCTGCACCTGAGGCACACACCACTCAGAAACACTAGACACACATTATACCTGCTTTATGGCTGCAGCCTTGCCTCATTCCTATGATTAGACATTAATAGCTGTATTGGATTGTGTTTATCTGTATAATTCCCGCTGTAATAAATTTAAAAGTCACCATAATACATTCATGCTTCTTTTTCTTTTCCTTGCAGTCTGTCAGTCGACGTTGGACCTGGGAATTCAGGAAAGGTAAGGCATGTGTGAGCGAACATAAAAACAAATATTAATGACCCTGTTGAGATGACATTGGAAAGACTTGGACTAGTAATATCTTCTCTGTCACCGACGCTACAAAATCTTCCTTATTTTACTGCTATTAAGCCTTAGAAATCTAGAGCTGTTAGAGTAATACTCCACTACTCAAGTGTAATTTCATTTAACTTTGTGGAATATTTGGCAAAATGTTTTTTTCTTTCTGCAAAGAAATACACATTTTTATGAAAATACATCAGTGCCTCTTCAATTTAATAAATCAATAACACAAATGTACACAATAAGCAGAGATAACTGCAGCTTTGAAGCATTTTAAAACTCTTCCACATTTCTTCTCAATGTATTTTTAACTCATTATCAATGGAATTATATTAATGAGTAAATACAAGTGTACAGTTTGTGAACAAATCTCAAGCTTAGGTTTTTAGATGATTTTATGCCAATAGCATTACTCCTGTGGACATATGTTTTACAATTTGCCTGAAAGCCAAAGCAATCAGCTGAAAAAATATCAATATTTGTCTTGTTTATGAGCAAATTGTCTAAACCCTAGAATCTAAAAACAAATAAGCTGTAAAATGTGTGTGTGTGTGTGTGTGTGTGTGTGTGTGTGTGTGTATCAGTTGTACATAATGAATTTCTGATTCCTATCACAAAACCTGCTCCCATTCCTAGCCATAACCCTACTTTTAACCTTAACACTATCCCTAACCCTAGCCATAACCCTAAACCTCACCCTACACTAAACCTAAACATAAGCCTTAACCTAAGTCTAAGCCCCAAAATTTAGGAGCAGTGGAATTTTCAACTGTGTAACATTGTCCCCCAGCAGCACGGTGTGTTTTGTACTTATTTCCCTTCCTAACAAGCAGTGTGTGAGGATTTAACGAAACAGCAGCATTTATAAAATAGCTATGAAATATAAAGAAATATAATAGAGGTTGGGGTGAGATTTTCTCAAGACGGATCAATAGAAGCGTAAAAGAAAAATAACAAAATCCCTTGATATGAGCTTGCATTAATGTATATGAACAGTTTTGTGTTCTACGGCTCATTGTGAATTCATGCCAGGTTTGAGTCTGCTCATCCAACATTCTTCTTTGGCCCCTTTCCTGCATCATCAGCCTATACTTATCTGGCAAGACTTTAGTCTTTTATTAGAACATTGCTGTGATTATGATGACTCGACCAGGCGTTATAACAAATTACAGTTAGGTAGGAATTCTTCTATGTTTTTTAAAAAAAGAACCACTGCCTGGGAGAGAAAAGGTCACCGCCACCTTAGAATCATATTCCCTTTATGTCTAACGTCTGTAGAAAGATCCTTTCCCACTCTTTGTGAGTCAATACTAATATCAGCTTAAGATGATTTAACTCACCTTGTGGTTTGATATCAAGTTCTTCCATAAAGAATATTAGCCCTTCTGAAATTTTCTTTCTTCCTTCATTCTTCAGCCTTCCTCCCTTGTATCTCAGCATTTTCAGTATTCTAGTTTTCATTCCCATGCTGAGAGTCTAGCACTAGTGTGGAATTGGGGAATAAAAGACGACTAAACCCAAGGTGACCCATAGAATTTACAGCCATTTTAACACAACACTCCATACAGTGCAGTCGTATAGTTTTATAGAGGTAAGGTTGTAGAGCCATGAAAACTTCACACGGAGAAATGGCTAAAATACAACACAGTCCACAGACATGTTAAAAATATGGCAAGCTGCTACTTGGCCTGTTATAGATATAAAATTCTTGTCTATTGGAGTCTGAGTCTGAAGTCACATGTCACTGGGATGTGAATCTGAATCAAGTCATCAGTAATTATTAAGTGAATCTGAGTCAAGTCATCAGTAATTATAAAGTGAGTTTGAGTCAAATCACAAGTAACTGGGATGTGAATCTGAGTCAAGTCATCAGTAATTATTAAGTGAATCTGAGTCAAGTCATGAGTCACTGGGATGTGTATCTGAATCAAGTCATCAGTAATTATAAAGTGAGTTTGAGTCAAATCATGAGTCACTAGTATGTGAATCTGAGTCACGTCATCAGTAATTATAAAGTGAGTTTGAGTCAAATCATATGTCACTGGGATGTGAATCTGAATCAAGTCATCAGTAATTATTAAGTGAATCTGAGTCAAGTCATCAGTAATTATAAAGTGAGTTTGAGTCAAATCATGAGTCACTGGGATGTGAATCTGAGTCAAGTCATCAGTAATTATTAAGCGAATCTGAATCAAGTCTTCAGTAATTATGAAGTGAGTTTGAGTCAAATCATGAGTCACTGGGATGTGAATCTGAGTCAAGTCATCAGTAATTATTAAGTGAATCTGAATCAAGTCTTCAGTAATTATAAAGTAAGTTTGAGTCAAATCATGAGTCACTGGAATTTGAGTTTCAGTTAAGTCATGAGTAACTCTAGTGTAAATCTGTGTTAAGACACATGTAACTCACTAAATATGAGTCAAGTTATGCATAACCAAGATGTAAATATAAGTCAAATCAAAACTCATTAGGATATGAGTCACTGAGTATCTGTGTAATGGAGTGTTTTAGCTAATTTTGGTTTCACTTTGGACATTCACTTACCATTGTTTTACAGTCTGCGCTGAACTGAATCAGTTATAAGGTTTGCACACAGAGGGTGAATTAGGGAACAGACATCTGACTTTTAAGCTTTTGATAAATTAGGATTTTGAGTGTTACCCCATTTCTGGTAGCAAGATACATTAATGGTTCTGGATATGATCCTTTCTGCCTCTAGATGACACACTAGAGCACCATCAGTTCAGACAAAACAAATGCTTTGTATTCAGCCACATCAGTCTCTCCAGCCATGCCTCCCTTGTGTTTGTTTTCTCAGCAGAGACATTCTAAAACTCTTAAACTCTAAAACAATGACCTAAGCACATGAAATTCTGTCACTTATTACTGCTCATGAGTATGCTCCACTACTGAGTGATCTAAAAGGAATGTAAGGAAAATGTATTAATTTCCTTTTTGAACACAGGGTGATCATTTCAGCAGGAGAGTGTTTCTGTGAGCAGTAATAAGTGAGAGGAGTTTGGTGTTCCTAGGTCATTGATTTAGCACAGCAAACAATGTTAAGACTGTAAGAATGTCCCTCAGTGTTGTGAAGCCCAGAGAAAGCAGCTGCTACACACAGACGAGCACAACAGAACAGTTTTAATCCACACCTACCCTCCACTCCTTACAGCTTCACATCTGTGGCTCTGTATCTCTTGGATATGAGATGGGACTGATTGAGCAGACTCCAAGGCTGCTTCTACCTGCAGTTTTAAATGAAATGTTTATAACTTTTTCGACCAGAGGAGGATGTGTCCCCTTGTGAGTTGTGGTTCCTCCCAAAGTTTCTTGCAAAGCCTTTGGCTTTCTCACTTGGGGCCATTCATTTGGCTTTAATTTCAAATGTCTGTAAAGCTGCTTTGTGGCTAAGCATGGGTGATATGGCCTTAAAATAATATCACGATATTTCGGGGTATTTTGTTGATAACAGTATACTTGGCGATATGAAATCAATGTTATATTAATATGAATGATAATATGAATGATTAAATATGAAATTATTTAATATATATATTTATAATCTTAAATGCTTCTTTCACTTCTAACATAACACCATGGTTGCACATCTGCTATTAACCACTGCCACAAGTCAGTCCAAATTTTTGGGGCAAATTCCTCCACCTCAGAGCCACTTTTCACTTTAACTGGCTAAATGACTCATGTAAAGAATGTATGCTGTATTATGGGTAACTGCATGTCATAATTACGTAAATAATGTTAGAGGCCTCTATTAGTCCACTGCTGGGTCTTGTCTTTTTCTTTATCTGAGGCTTTTTAGCTGAAGAACAAATTTCTTTACAGTGGAGGAATGTTTGCATGGTCCTTTCACCTGAAACATTAATACTGCACTCTGCCACCCTGCATTTACAGTGCTGTGTGGGTGTGGCCACTGTCTTGTCTTTTTTGGGTGGGCAAAACAAAACTTTGGGAGGGCCAACATTTCCACAGACTGGGACCTCACTTATTGTTTGTAAAACAAATACAAATTCTGAAGAAATATAATATGGAAATATTAGGTATGAATTTTCACGGTATATGAACTAATTTCTGAGACTAATTTTTGAGTTTTTTGCAACTGTTTTACAACTGACCAACACAAAACAACACACGAACTAAGGCCTTAGTTCCTGTGCTAATAGACACTGCACAAAAAACACTGCAGTTCTGTTACAAACCGGATTCCAAAAAAGTTGGGACACTAAACAAATTGTGAATGAAAACTGAATGCAATGATGTGGAGATGGTAAATGTTAATATTTTATTTGTAATAGAACATAGATGACAGATCAAAAGTTTAATCTGAGTAAACGTAACATTTTAAAGGAAAAATATGTTGATTCAATATTTCACAGTGTCAACAAATCCCCAAAAAGGTTGGGCCAAGTAGTAATAAGTGGCTGATAAAAGGAAATTGAGCATATAACGAACAGCTGGAAGACCAATAAACACTAATTAGGTCAATTGACAACATGATTGGGTATAAAAAGAGTGTCAGTGTCTCTCTGAAGCCAAGATGGTAAGAGGATCACCAAGTCCACCATTGTTGCGCAGAAAGATAGTGCAGCAATACCAGAATGGTGTTACCCAGAATAAAATAGCAAAGACTTTTAAGTTATCATCATCAACCGTGCATAACATCATCAAAAGATTCAGAGAATCTGGAACAATTGCTGTGCATAAGGGTCAAGGCCATAAAACTCTACTGGATGCTCGTGATCTCCAGGTCCTTAAACGTCACTGCACCTCAAACAGGAATGCCACTGTCAAGGAAATAACAGAATGGGCTCAGGAATACTTCCAGAAAGCATTGTCAGTGAACACAATCCACCGTGCCATCCGCTGTTGCCAGCTGAAACTCTACAGTGCAAAGAGGAAGCCATTTCTAAGCAAGCTCCACAAGCTCAGACGTTTGCACTGGGCCAGGGGTCTTTTAAAATGGAGTGTGGCAAAATGGAAGACTTTTCTGTGGTCAGATGAGTCACGATTTGAAGTTCTTTATGGAACACTGGGACGCCATGTCATCCGGACCAGAGAGGACAAGGATAACCCAAGTTGTTATCAACGCTCCGTTCAGAAGCCTGCATCACTGATGGTATGGGGTTGCATGAGTGCTTGTGGCATGGGCAGCTTGCATGTCTGGAAAGGCGCCTTTAATGCAGAGAACTATGTTCAGGTTCTAGAACAACATATGCTCCCATCTAGACGTCATCTCTTTCAGGTGAGACCCTGCATTTTTCAACAAGATAATGCCAGACCACATTCTGCAGCAATCACAACATCATGGCTACGTAGGAGAAGGATCCGGGGACTGAAATGGCCAGCCTGCAGTCCAGATCTTTCACTTATAGAGAACATTTGGCGCATCATAAAGAGGAAGGTGCGACAAAGAAGGCCCAAGACGATTGAACAGTTAGAGGCCTGTATTAGACATGAATGGGAGAGCATTCCTATTTCTAAACTTGAGAAACTGGTCTCCTCTGTCCCCAAACGTCTGTTGAGTGTTGTAAGAAGAAGAGGGGGATGCCACACAGTGGTAAAAAATGGCCTCGTCCCAACTTTTTTGGGATTTGTTGACGCCATGAAATTTTGAAACAACATATTTTTTCCCTTAAAATGATACATTTTCTCAGTTTAAACTTTTGATCTGTGATTTGTGTTCTATTCTGTATAAAATATTAGATGTTGGCACCTCCACATCATTGCATTCAGTGTTTATTCACAATTTGTTTAGTGTCCCAACTTTTTTGGAATCTGGTTTGTAGATACTCTGTAATTTATTTTAACCTTGTGTAGACCTATTAAAGTAGTTTCTTGGGGCAAACTCTTTTGTATTTGCAAGAATTTGATTTCTTATTTTACACAAATTATAATGATACTTTTAACTTGAGTACGGACAAAGGCTAATTTACCCACCTGTGATTGTAATGGGTCGATTAGGTCATCTCTTCTCTCTGTTGAATCAGTGCTTCTGTATTATGTAAAAGGCTCTATCATGGTTCTCAGCATGACTGTGTGTTTCTATAAAGAGTACAAGGACTGAGAGAAGTGATTTTTTTTTACATGATAGATAGTTGAGGTGCGTCATTGCTGCTGAAGGTTAAGCTTATATTAATTCAATGTGTTCCAGTAATTGGTAGAAATTGATTTTTGAGCGAGAGTAATTAGTGTGTGGTCTGTGGAGCATAACTCAGAATTAGGACTGAAGGATAGACAAAGAGATATCACTGTGGACAGCTGGAATAGGCTTGGATTTTCAGCTGAGAAAATGGAGTGCTTCTTTCTTTCTTTCTCTCATTCTCCCACTCTTTGGCTCCTGCTCCCTTGTGTTTAAACACTCGTCTTTTAGTCATTATGTAGCACAAGTAAATCCAATTTGCTAATGTGGCATTATCCACAATTTGCACATCCACTGTGTAGCCCAAGCAAATCTAGATCAAAAGCTTTTCACTAATGAACCCTCAGTTCCAAAATCGTGTGCCCCCTGGCATCTGTGCCATCGTGGGAGTGCCAACATGGCATTCTGAGTCAACATTTGTTCTAACTATTTGCATCTTGTTAGACTTGGGTTAATACAGTTAAAGTTGAATTAGCAGGGCTTAAAGACAATGTCTATGATTTTAGTGAATCGCTGTTCTTTCTGGTTTGTTCACGTTCAGAGGCTCAGCATCTTTTAAGGTGGAATGGTATTTATTTTTACATGGTTGAGTTTTAAACTGTGTGTGATTTTTGTTTTTTTAATTCACTGTTTAAACTACCATAGAAACTCATTTTAACTCGCACTGTTTAGTTTTGTAACAGTTACAGTCTGTGTTTACTTTCATGCAGTTAGTAGTCTTCAGAATTTGGAGTCAGTTCCACTGTAAGTAATCTGAAACAGCAAAAATAATCAATATTACCCACATATGGAGCAGGAAAAGTGCAACATCCTCATCTCCGGATATTGGAGTAAACATCATAATTTTATGAAAAGTTTTTAATTACAATTTTGAACAACACTCGAGAATATATATAACATGTGGGCCAGCTTATAATCATCAGTAGAAAAACAGCTGGAAAAACAGCTGTTTCTGCCTCTAGATGTAATTTTGTCTAATTGGGTTTCTCACTGCTGTTTGTGGCATATTTGAAATATGTGGAATATATCACTGATGTCCTAAGAAAAACATATATCTCCAGAACAGTAACTTTACAGGAACAGGGAAAAACTTATTAACTTTAAACCGACGTCAATGTAAAAAAAAATATTTAAAGTGATTTTGGAGCATTTCTATTGACCCATTCATCATGAAAGGTTTACACTGTGTGAAACACAGATGCTGTGATGTAATTAACTAAAAATCCAGAAAAATGGAGATACACGTTTTTTATTTTTCTTTAGACAGTTTAGACAGCAACAATATTTAAAATTGAGTGCAGCACGGTGTTCAGTGTACTGGGGTTATGGGTTCAATCCACACCCCGGGCCACTGTCTGCAAGGAGTTTGGTGTGTTCTTCCCCTGTCCGCGTGGGTTTCCTCCAGGTGCTCTGGTTTCCTCCTACAGTCCATAAACACATGTTGGTAGGTGGACTGCCTTTGTGAATGTGTTCTGGGTGAGTGTGTGCCACCCTGTGATGGACAGATGCCATAGCAGTGGGTTCCTGCCTTGTTTCCAATGATTCTGTGTTGGCTGGATCCACTCCGACCCGGAACAGGATGACGTGGTTAAAAGAAGGATGTATAAATTAACGAATAAATAAATATCTAATATCGAATATAAAGTAATTATGCCACAAAGCTGCTAGTGGACTAGCTAATACTGACCTTATATGACCTTCCTCTCTCTGGGTGTGCAGAACACCTCTTTGCCCTTTCCTCTTTTATACATGCATGGTATACATGGTATGCATGTACGTGTGAACACAAACGTCCACATTTGTCCCAGACTTTACACAGTCTTTACCCTCCTAGTGCCCTAGTAGGGGTAAATTCCAAGTGAGTGCATGTGTGAATAGAGCCACTAATGTTCAGGAGTATCTTTTGCATATCTGGCTGTTCACATTCTCCTACAAGCGTGTCAAGCTATCCTGCACTTGCTACAGTTTGAAAAAAGAGGTGGCTACCTGCATGGATCTCAAAGACAGGATGTTCTAGCCTTTGAGATCACAGCTTGACAGCATCTTATAATTGGAAGTGCTGGTTTTGAAAAGTGGTGGAAAAAAGCTTGCAGCAGATTGCTTATCCAAGATTTACCATAAAAATAAGTGGTATTTTATTTATCATTCAATGACTCTTGGCCCTCTCAATTATTTGAGATGTGAATAAAATGTCATAAAACCTTCTGGTGCCTTGGTTGCAGTATTGCAGTGATCTTTCCTGCATGTCCTGACTCCTTTTTACCATGGTCAGTGCAGATTTCTATACACTGGGGCAGATTATAAAGGGTTAAAAAGGGTAAGGTTGAAGCTTATGATAAATGAAGTAAACATAGGGTTAAAAATTTGGACCTTCATAATTGTCTGAGTGTAATGAATGTAGTTTGGTGTAGTTATTAAGCAGTGGAGATGGTTTGTGTCATATCAGCCCCCTGCGGGAGGGAGAGCCACTGCGGTGGTGGAATGCTGATGAGTCAGCAGCTTCTGGGGGTAAGATCTGGACTCAAATGAGGGATGAGGAGAGAGTTAGAGGAAGAGGAGAGGAGCAAAGGAAGGGGTGGAGGATTAATTTTGCTCTGCAAAGTGGAAGTTTTTGGCTGAGAAACCTGGCTGCCAGAAAGGCCTATGACTACATATTGTTGGGGTAACCTTGAGGATTTTGGCCTGTAAATTAGGCCTCTCTTGTCCTGGCAGGCTTTTATTAGGATGGAGTGAGTGTGAGGAGCCCGTCATTGAACCCTGCCATGCAGCAAAGCCAGGGGAGCAAGAGCAGCAAGGCCTTTCTCAAGGAATTCATTGACCACTTACCGTCCTGACAATCCATCACCTTGAGTCAATGCAGCAAGGACTTGGACTGGACTTGTTTTGCCACTCGCGTCTTTAACCCTTAGACATCAGAAAACTCACCACTGATTTAATGGGGGTCTCAGCCTCGCATACACTTTGTATGTAGTGAGAGTCTAATGTTCTGAGAGGGCTTTTGGCCAGATGTAGGAACATTGCTGTGAGAATTAAATAGCATTCAGCCATGAGAGCATTGGACACGTCAGGTACAGATTCTATGTGATTAGTTTTGGATCACAAACCCTGCTCCATCTATCCCAGATATGCTAGATGGATCACCATCACACCAGAGTACATAGTTCCCCTGTTCCATAGCTCTATGCTGGGGGGATGTATACCCCTCTATGCTCAGGTGCATCTGCTCTAGTATCCCATTGTATATTAACAATTGTATTAGCATTGGCTCTTCCTTCTAAGAGCTTTGAATACCTCTGTTCCTGGTGTTAATAACAACTGAATGCATGGACTCTTATAGAGTGTTCCTGAATGAGAATCCTGGATATGAGAGTCCTCACAAGCCCCAGAGGGAGGTTTCTTTCTGCATCATTCATGCGTTTACATTCATATACACAGAGTCTGCTGCACAGATACTCTCATTTACTGTCTTTCTGTGTCCACGCAAGTCAGACTCTGCTGGGCTTTGTGTAGAGACACACGAATCCTGTTGTGACAGTAAAGACATGGCCATGAGTCCACCGCTGCTGTTAGGGTGACTGCGGAGGTGGACTCACATCTCACTCAGTGTTAATTTGGCCAAGGTCAGAAGCACAGGCGCCATCCCTCGCCAAGCCTGTGGCTTTATGCTGCACAACTGCCTTGGATTCTCCTGGAGAATGAGCCCAGCCCTGCTCTGTGTGCCACAATGTGGACTACATCCAGAGCAGATGAGTGTTTACAGAAAACGTAGGCTGGAGATAGTGTTTAAAGCAGATATACCAGCACAATAGCAATTATTTCCTTAGAATAAACAAATTAAAAAAAATTAATACAACCCATGGTGACTGTGTTAGTTCTAACAAACCAAAGAAGCTCAAGGCAGGCCAGTCTTTGATTTCCTGCAGTTTTACTGAAATCAGGGTCTAAACCCCATTCAATTACCATCCAGCCCCTGACCTGGCTAATCAATACTTCATTAAGTTTACCATCAATAAATAATCAGGCGTGCTGATGATGGAATTTAACAAATCCATGTGAAGATGCGCTGCATCAAGGAGAAGATAAACCAAACCTGTGTATCCAAATAGCTTTTGATTTACTTTTTATTGGATCATTCTCTCTCTCTCTCTCTTTATGTATACTGATGCTCTGGATACTTTTTGCCCCTTTCACCCTGGTTTTCAATGATCAGGACTACCAAACATTAGTGGGTATTATTTGGGGTGGATCTGTCTCCGCGCTGCCGTGTCGATGTGGTGGTGTGTCAGTGTGTGTTACACTGGTCTGAATGGAGCGACACAGCATTGCTGCTGCAGTCCCTGCTGGACAGAGAGTAGTCCAACATCCAGCATTATCCAGCCATATGACCACTGCATCCTGTGACCAATTGTTGCAATATACTATATACAGTTTCCCTATGACAAAGCCATGGAGCTCTTTTTTAAATGAAGTGCTCTAAGCCTTAAGTGCTATAAAACTTATGAAAATAATGGATGTGTAAAATTGATTGTGTAGCGTATGTATTCTTCTTTGCTTTTTAATTCATTTTATGCTGCACCGGTTTGGGGCAGGGTTGTTGGGAGATGGGAGGCTGAGGGTGCCTTCCACTGGCTGCTAAATATATTCCAGATGAAACACTGTATACATAAATATATCTCTCCTGTGTTTTCTTGTAATAATGTCCAAATCACTCACATCTGTCCCTAGCTTTTGTTTACGTTCAGTAAGGAGCTGAAACTGGGCTTTCTTTACATGGATTTCACAAAATACTGAGGGATAGTGATCCCTTGCGTAGTGGAAAACCACAGAGGAACTCCCATCTTTCCGCCCCTCGCCACCTTCCCTGACAGATCTAATGAACTATGGTGTATGCGTAGGCCATTTTGTATTTTTTTAATGTAAAAAATGTAATGTAATTTACATAAAAACTTCCACTTTTCAGTTAATTAATTAATTTATCCCTTAATTATAGAACATTTTTTCAAGTTTATCTGGCGTACCACCTCTTGCTGCTTCACGTCCCACCAGTGAAGAGAACCCCCACAGACTGAGAACCACTGTTCTAGAATGAAACGTATTAAAGCAGTTTTATGACAACTAACCCTTGGAACATCAACGACACGAGATTTTACCTATTACGTCTAAATATGACTGTGTGTGTGTTGGTGAAAGAGTGGTTTCTATGGTAGGGTCACCTCTGAGTTTGGTTATTGATTAAGGCTGCCTCATGTAGAGATTACCCCAGTGATCAAGTTAATTTATTGTGAAACATAAGCTGATATTTAAAACAGGACGTTTTTAATCAGAAAAAACGCCTTATTAACTGCAGCTTAATTACTTAATTACTTGCCTCTTCCCTTTGGAACTCCCTCCCTCCTGATCGCTCCTGTACCTCTTTCTATCTTCAAAGCACAGCTAACAGAGGGTCTTAGAAGGAACTTAAAATGCTGGATTTGATGTTTCTGGGGTTGTCACTTGTGTGGCCAGAGCGAAACCCACACTGTAACCTGGCATTGATGCTGTGTGCAAATGCCTATGAAGTATTGATTTTACAATGCTGTGTGTCAAACACCCTCCTGTGCTCTCGCTCTCTCTCTCTCTCTCTCTCTCTCTCTCTCTCTCTCTCTCTCTCTCTCTCTCTCATTTACTCAGGCTATCTCTACCTCTCTATCTTGCACTCTGTTTTTCTCTCCCTGTCTTTTGACTGGTCTCTCTCTCCCTCTCTCTCTCTCTCTCTCTCTCTTTCTCTCTCTCTCTCTCTCTCTCTCTCTTTCTCTCTCTCTCTCTCTCTCTCTCATTTACTCAGGCTATCTCTACCTCTCTATCTTGCACTCTTTTTTTCTCTCCCTGTCTTTTGACTGGTCTCTCTCTCTCTCTCTCTCTCTCTCTCTCTCTCCCTCTCTCTCTCTCTCTCTGACTCTCTCTCTCTCTCTCTAGGCTTTAACCTTGGGCTCTTTGTAAATCTCACACTTTTTCCCCCTGAGCTTTTGTAACTGTGTCAGGTAGATGCTGAAGCTGTTGCCTGTAGGTACTGGCTTTAACTTTTGCATCATAAAGTGTGAAGAGTCAAATGCCTTTGACATTTTGTCATAGACACGTTCAGTTTATGCTTTGTTTTAGAAGCTAAAGCCACTCTGGAGAGAAACTCTGGAGGCCTGCAGCAACTGCCCATCTGCTCTCACACAAATTAATATTGTGTTGACCTTTGCGTTGGACTGTGAGCTATCAGCAAGTGATTAGCCCTGATTCCAACAGACCACTCTGAAATCATTGATGCTCATTGGTCATTTGTCCCATTTTATTCCCCTCTGGGAAACCTTCATGGCAGTTGTTGGAACATTTCTGTGAGGAACTGATAGCATTCAGCCACAAAGAGCTTTGGTGTGTACAGATGTTGCTACAGGTGTTGGATGGTTGTTCACTGGTATCCAATGGTGCTCCACCATTCCAGAGGATTCAGTTCTATTACTCTTACACTCCTCCACATCTCAGTGCAGCTGGCAACACTTCTCACTGAGCAATGTGACTTTAAGCTCATGTGCGGCTGCTTCATTCAGATTATTTTTTAAATTAATGACCCTTACATAGGGCGGCACGGTGGCGCAGCAGGTAGTGTCGCAGTCACACAGCTCCAGGGGCCTGGAGGTTGTGGGTTCGATTCCCGCTCCGGGTGACTGTCTGTGAGAAGTTGGTGTGTTCTCCCCGTGTCCGCATGGGTTTCCTCCGGGTGCTCCGGTTTCCTCCCACAGTCCAAAAACACACATTGGTAGGTGGATTGGTGACTCCAAAGTGTCCGTGAATGTGTGTGTGTGTCTGTGTTACCCTGTGAAGGACTGGCGCCCCCTCCAGGGTGTATTCCCGCCTTGCGCCCAATGATTCCAGGTAGGCTCTGGACCCACCGCGACCCTGAATTGGATAAGTGGTTACAGATAATGAATGAATGAATGTTACACATAGGGTTGAATTAGGTTGACAAA
Source organism: Hoplias malabaricus (assembly GCF_029633855.1). Lineage (NCBI taxonomy): Eukaryota > Metazoa > Chordata > Actinopteri > Characiformes > Erythrinidae > Hoplias > Hoplias malabaricus. The sequence goes on along the minus strand of NC_089819.1, from coordinate 14,622,074 downwards.
TGATGGAAGACGACTTTGAAGTTCCTTTTGCTGTTCGTAATATTACAATTCCAGCTGCACAAGACTGTTTCCTTAATGGAGGAACCATACACTCTATTTATGCGATGATGAATGGAGTCTGGAGATTACTACAGTGTGGATAATATTTAAAGAGATTTAAAGGGAGTTTATGAAAGGAGCGAGACGTTTTTCCAGCTGTAGTGAAATGGAGTTTGATGTTTAGGTGCAGCTTGATGAGTGACAGAGTTTTTTTTCTTCCTTTTTTTACAAAAAATAGGTTAAATTGCTCTCTGTTGCTTTTTATAATACCCGTGACTCCAGGAGAGATGTGGAGCAAGAGAAGGAGAAAGAGAAAGAGCTTTTTATCTCTCTCTCTCTCTCTCTCTCTCTCTCTCTCTCTCTCTCTCTCTCTCTCTGTGTCTCTCTCTCTCTCTCTCTCTGTCTCTCTCTCTCTCTTTGGTTCTCATTCTCTCTGTCTCTTTCTCTGTCTTCCTGTCCTACTGCCTGGGGCAGATTCTAATGTAGTTCTGATTAAGGAGAACGTCAAAGAGGAGAAAGGAAGAGTGGCATGTTTTTTGGAGAGGAGAGCGAGGGGAGAGTGGGTTTGGGGCAGAAAGTGAGGAAGCGAGGGCGAGAGTGGGTGGGTGAGTGAATGAGGGAGCGAGAGAGTCAGAGAGAAAGCGAGTGATTCATAGAGTCTGTGTTATTTCTTAAGCTCTTCCATACCTCCAAGGCTTCTGGTACTTAGTTTTAGCCATGGCTGAGTGGAGGGGTCGCAGAACGAGGGCCTTGCACCTGCTGCCTGCCATGTTTGATCTGTTCTTTGTGCTGTACTAACCCCACACACTGCTGTCCCCATGGGAAAACTCACAATCTTTGGCCAGACGTTTGAACACACCTGCTCATCCAGCGGTTGGTCTGAAATGACTTTGCTGCAGCAGCAGGCTCTACTCTTATGGCTTTATGCTAGATTCTGGAACATTATTCAGAAGATTTGATGGCATTCAGCCACTAGAACTTAAAGAAAGCTCAGGTGGTAATTCTGATGTGCTGTTGAAGTCCCAGTGTCTATAAATGAGTGAAAGACAGACTGGTTTAGTATGCTAGGCTTTCTCTCTCTCTCTCTCTTATTGCTACTAGCTTATTGCTGACTGCTCCATAGGTGGATAATATTGACTTACATTTGTTGTTTCGGATCTCTTAAGGTGGAAATGTCTCCAAATTTATAAGACGGCTAACTGTATTACTGAAGGCGCTATGAAACCAAACAACAGGAGTTACAAATGAGTTTCTGTGATAATTCAAACAGTGAATAAAATCCTAGACAAGTTAAACTTAATCCATGTACAAACAACTCTTTTTCCGGCGCGGTGGCGCAGCAGGTAGTGTCGCAGTCACACAGCTACAGGGACCTGGCGGTTTGAGGTTTCAATACCCGCTCCGGGTGACTGTCTGTGAGGAGTTGGTGTGTTCTCCCTGTGTCCGTGTGGGTTTCCTCCGGGTGCTCCGGTTTCCTCCCACACTCCAAAAACACACATTGGTAGGTGGATTGGCGACTCCAAAGTGTCCGTAGGTGTAAGTGAATGTGTGTGAGTGTGTGTGTTGCCCTGTGAAGGACTGGCGCCCCCTCCAGGGTGTATTCCCGCCTTGCGCACAATGATTCCAGGTAAGCTCTGGACCCACCGTGACCCTGAATTGGATAAGCGGTTACAGATAATGAATGAATGAATGAATATAAACAACCAGAGAGGACTGCACATAGTCATAATTGTAGATGTTCCCTAAAGTCCAGTTGTGTTCCCTAAAGGTACATTACGTTCTCTTCTCTAGAAGGAGAGGTAAAAGTTTGTAATAATTCATTATAGAACTGTGTAAAGTACTTGAGATGTAATTGGGCATATACAATCAACAACATTTTAAAATGTACCATTGGAATAGAAGAAGGTACAATTATGATCCCTACCTGAAGGTACTGAAATGTACCTTTGAGGGTACCACCACAGAGACAGTTTTTCTGAATGTGCAGCTGCTTCCCCAGGATCTCATTTCACTATAAACTGTTTTTTATGGAGACTGTACAAATATTCCATTGAACATCTTTGTCCATGTTTGCATTCAGACAGACGCCTGGAGACCTAAATGAAATATTAATATTTAGTGTGTCCTCTGTGTGTTTCTTTCTTCTGCAGTCAGTGTGTTGTAAAGGTGTGGTGACCCCTGCTTTGCCTCCAGCTCTGGCTGGAGCGAGGAGTTCTCTGGAGGAACAGGCCTATCTTCTGCTGACTGAGGCTGAGAGGCAGACCATGGGCTACTACATCCAGGAGTACCAGCATGGCCACATCGTAGTGGAATCCCTCGCCATGGCCTTGTTTGAGCTTTTCAACACACACGCCAAGGTCAGCCTTGGAGTTGAGGGGGGGAGCTGTGTTGTAGCCATGTTCTATGTTGCTTCATATATGCACCTGAATTATATCTAGGATGGGTCTACCTTCTGGACTGGAAAGGATGTGTATGGATATCTGAGTAGAATCCACACAACAAAAGCTTGCAGGAGGAATAGGCAGCTTGAATATTGTTGGTAGTTTTTCATTCATATTGTGGCTATGTGAGAAAGTGAGGCTAAAGTCTATTCTGATTATAAATGTGGTCACCTGTATCTGGCCATTGCGGACCTTATAGATCAGAAGAAGCAGAACTGATATGCCCTTCAGTCTGACTACAAACCTGAGTGGTTAGGATAGCCCTTCCTCTCACTCATTACTTGATGTTGGATAACGCTAGCATCTGTTTGTTGATGTAAGGTATGGGAGTTAGTGTTCTCCTCAAAGTGCGCTGAAAATGTTGCTAGACTTGGTCACACCATGCAATAAGGAGAGACCTAACTAGTTGAATGGAACTAGCAATGACTAAATTGGAGAGAAAGTTGTGGGAATAAAAGGACTGATAAATAATAAAAAATAAGTGCAAACCAGGCTTAATCTTAAAGCCAAAGCTTGTTATAGTCAGTTTTACACTTGCAGAAGGAAATCTGATGGATTGCTATGTGTAACTTGTGTTTTCTCTGTGAACCCTCCAGCTCACCCTCCTGGCTGAGGTGCGGACACTCATCGCTGCTCAGGATCTGGAGCGCTTTGATGGACAGGTGCTGCACCGGGAGATGGAGGCTTGGAGAGCAAGGCACGGAGGACTGGGCTCCATCTGCATCTCACACACAGAGAACCATGCCCCAGCTGGCTGCTCCCTGAGTGCTCCAGCCACAGGCTACACTAAGGCAAGTGTGTGTGTATGTGTGTGTGTGTCTGTATGTGTCTTTGCTCATTGAACCATGTCTTCATGTGTCTGCCAAGGCTTCGGCTGATTCTATTTCAGCTTAGGTTTGTGTGTGTGTGTCCTTACATACCAAGAATATATCTCATTGTGGGTCCAGAACCTGTATAAACATAGACTGGCCCCCACAATGTACATCATTACATTTTAAGGTGAAGGCAAGGTTTTAGGTTTGGGTTATGGTCAGGGATAGGGTTAATTTGTAGTACATTGGTGAGGCTCCACAAAATTAATAAAAGGCTATGAAATGGCCCTGCAATTCACAAAAACAAGACACTGTGTGTGTGTGTGTGTGTGTGTGTGAGTGTTCCAGGCTCTCAGTGTGTGTTGATGAATCCACTAGGTATTCCTGACCTTTTACCTGATTGGATCAGCAGTTAACCTCACAGGCCTTTGTTTACAATTGGCATTAAAATGCATGTGGTTATTCCCTGTATGCACAAAAACAAGTCTAACTATTCCTGTGATCAGACTTTTAAGAATTGTGGTGCCTGAAGTGTGGGATGTGCTGTAGCAGCAATGTAAGATCATAATCTTTGAGTGATGTTTGTGATCCTGAACTAATAATCCAATATCAAGGCTTGATGTCACCAATCCTCCTGCAGCTGAATTCCATAAATCCTCTCAGAAATTTCCAACAACTTGTGTAAAGCCTTCTCAGAGGAATAATACACTATGTCTGAATAATACACTATGTCTGAATAATATACTATACCAGCTTTTCTCAACTGGGGTGCTATGGCACCGTGGTGTGCCGTCTGGCTTCATCAGGTGTGCCATCAAGGTAAATGTGGGTGTCCAGTTAAATTTGTCAGTGATGGATTTGCCTTCACTTTGTCGACCAGGTGTGAGGCTCTTAATGCTCTTAACAAAAACAAAGCTGCATCAGCGTCTAGTTTGCCTCGCGCTCCCCTCTCACTTCCAATGCTCCAGCTCCGACTCTGACTTGCGGAATGTGCACAAAACAGCCGAGAAGGAGGTGAGAATGTGTCAGAGTGTGAGAGTGAATTAACAGTGTAGACAGGGTAGGCCTGTGGCCATGACTCTTAGTTGGAAACTTATGAGAATAAAGTCAGAATATTTCAAGAAATAAAGTAAGAATATTTTGAGAATCAAGTAGAAACATTTAGAGAAAAAAGTCAAAATATTCTGAATATATCACCTTAATAATTTTGATGAGAGATTTATTAAGTAATTTCCATCGTGGAAAAAAACAACAGTTGTTTGTACATGTCTGTAGTTTTTACATTCACTGAATTACCACAGAAACATGTTTGTAACTCAGGGTTTTTATTTGTGTAGCACTTTCGTTAATGCCAGTAACTGTCTCCTGTGTCTGATACTTCCACCTTAATTGACCCGAAACTGCTAAAATAAGTCAGCATTGCCCACATATGAAGCAGGAATAGAGCTATATCTTCATTTCGGTTTGTGTTTTTCAATGTTTGGAGTTCTGTCCATTGTAAAAAAAAACTCCAAATGAGAGAGAGAGCGAGAGAGCGATAGATAGATAGATAGAGAGAGAGAGAGAGAGAGAGAGAGAGAGAGAGAGAGAGAGAGAGAAACTGGCATCCTGGACCTAGCCCTTTTTTCTACTCATCTACAAACACTGGGGCTTCGCAAACACATTAGACTGGTTTTGAACACACAAACAGACTGGGAGCAGGTGGGGAAACATTTTCTGAATTTTATAAAATTTGTTTTTTTGATTACAACTGTGATCTGCGCATTTAATCCTCAAACAAATGATTAAATAAATAATCCAATTGCTTTGAATAAATTATGTTTAAAAATTGACAGCTGATTACAACTGCAAGCACCTGTGTGTGTGTGTGTGTGTGTGTGTGTGTGTGTGTGTGTGTGTGTTGGATGGATTACAAAAGGTTTCTGGATCACAAATACTTCTCTGAAGGTCACAAAGTCCACCTCAGCTCATATCTACTGAATGTTACTCATTCTCCCACTCAGTTCATCAGTCACTCACTCGCTCACTGACTCACTCCTATTAACAGAATTATTCAAAATTTTAATTCAAAGTGTCCCACCCTACTTAAGTTGTGCAGCAAGTAAATGTTTTTGCCCATGCACCAGAACAACAAGGATTTCATTAAATATTCATCCTCTCAGAACACAATGAGTACGGTTTGGACTGTACTGAATATAGTCTGAATCCCATGCTGGCCTTCTAGTGCTTTAATCTCATATAGAGGGTGTGATTAATACCTCCCCGCTTTGTTTGTGCTTTGATCATTGTGTCAGTAGTTAATTGTGGAAGTTGATGCCAGTCATTATTGCATGTTGTAAAATCTGACACCAAATAAAACAGTAATTAGGCTTAATTTATAGCTACTCAGCTTCACTCCATTGAGAATTAATTAGTCACATAAAAGTGATTTTTTTAAACCACCTCCTCAGTACAGGAGTAATAATTCACAAATTTCACCATTTTATCCATCTATCCATCCATTATCCACCGCTTATCCGGATCCGGGTCGCGGGGGAAGCAGTCGGAGCAGAGAAACCCAGACCTCCCTCTCCCCAGCCACCACTTCCAGCTCCTCCGGGGGTATACCTAGGCGTTCCCAGGCCAGTCGAGACACATAGTCTCTCCAGCGTGTTCTTGGTCTGCCCCGGGGCCTCCTCCCCGTTGGACATGCCCGGAACACCTCACCAGGAAGGCGTCCAGGAGGCACCCGGACCAGACGCCCGAACCACCTCAACTGGCTCCTCTCGACGTGGAGGAGCAGCGGCTCCACTCCGAGTCTCTCCCGGATATCCGAGCTCCTAACCCTGTCTCTAAAGGAGAGTCCAGACACCCTGCGGAGAAAACTCATTTCAGCCGCTTGTACCCACGATCTCGTTCTTTCTGTCACTGCCCAAAGCTCGTGACCATAGGTGAGGGTTGGGACGTAGGTTGAACGGTAAATCGAGAGCTTCACTTTTTCGCTCAGCTCTCTCTTCACCACAACGGACCGGTCCAGAGCCTGCATTACTGCTGACGCTGCACCGATCCACCTGTCAATCTCATGCTCCATCTTTCCCTCACTCGTGAACAAGACCCTGAGGTATTTAATCTCCTCCACTTGAGGCAGGATCTCACTTCCAACCTGGAGAGAGCACTCCACCCTTTTCCGACTGAGTACCATGGACTCGGAGGTTCTGATCTTCATCCCTGATCCTCATTTCACCATTTTAATCCATATGAAATAGTGCTGTCTCAGATTGACACTGATAAGCCACGACATAAATATGACCTTATTGTTTCTACCTTCACTGTGCATTTGATCAGCTTCACTACTGTATATTTGCATTGTTTTATGTTAGAAGACTGTATTGCAGGCTGTAGTACTTCTATTGCTCTGCATACACTACCAGCACTGTAGTGACACTGATGTGGTAGTGTTGTCAGTGTGTGTTGTGCTGGTACAAATAGATCAGACACAGCAGTGCTCCTGGAGTATTTAAACATACCCCATTGAGGTACCACGTTTTTGGTTTGTGGACTATTCTCAGTCCAGCAGTGACATTGAGGGGTTTAAAAACTCCAGTATCACTGCAGTGTCTGATCCACTCGTACCAGCACCAGACACTAACACACCACCAACACTTCATGCTGCATCTTACCTGCTCTGTGGATTGTAGAACTATAAAGTGCCCTGTGGATAGTGGAGCTGAGAACAGTGAGTAGGTGGTCATAATTCTGTGGCTGATCAGTGTATATATAAGATCAGTTTTGTGGATATTGGTATTCACATCAGGACACCAGCCCTGAAAATCTAATGGGTAAATTGGTAGCATCCCCCAGCCTTAGTGAGTGGTGTTGTCTTTTGCAGAACGAGTGCAGGATAGATGGAAGTGTTATGATTGGACCTGGTGGGGCTCCGAGCCCTCTACAGGACATTGCTCTGGTGAGTATCGGTGAGAGAGAGAGAGTGTGTGTGTTGGTGGTCAGTTAAACATTACAACACTGAGTGCCTTTAGTGAAACAGGCAGCTGAAGAAAGTAGCAGTGTTTCTGTGTCTGTGTTCATCATTTTACAAGTTACTCAGCAAAACATTGTGTTTGTTATTGTATTGCATCAGGCTGGTTTTCTAAGCCTGGTTTTCTGATGCAATTTGGACATTCTTCTCCTTCTTTTCCTTTCATGTGTTTTTTTCTCTTTACGTAGCTCTGTCTAGAAATCAAACAATTCAATGGTCCCCAGCTTGTTCTCCTATGAGGCACCATGCGTCCCAGTGCTCAAATATAGTACTCTGAGAGAGATCACCCTTCTTTTAAAGTACATTCAGCCACAGTTATTCTTTTAGGAGATGAGATGCAAGTGAATCCACTTACATTAAAAAACGGGGAGTCAAAGGAAGATAAATGAAACACCAGCAGGTTCCAAAAACTACCAAACTGACATCATAAACGATAAAGCTTTCATCACAGGCTCCACTCTCATTTCAGATCTGAGAAATCCTCGGGTGTTTCTGTCCATCCTTCCACACAACAACACAACACAATGGTTCTTTAACAAGTTGTCAGTGAGAAAAAAAAACTGAGAGGAAGCTTCTTGAGAAGCATCAAAACTGTGGACAAATTAATATTCTGTCCAACACATCAGTGTTGAATATGAAGTGTATAAATAAAGAGTGGTCTCCGGCATTTCCAATGTCCTGTTGTGTGTACAGTACTTTATTGGTGCTGCAGTGTTAGATCACCAGTCAATACAAGCTTCAACTAGCAATTTAAGTTTTCAGCTATGATTGATGCTGTTGATGATGATTGATGATGTTGTCAGATATTTATGGGTAATACACTGATTAAAGGTGTTGTGGACATTATGAATACTGAATAGCAGTAATTACATGACGTCGGTTCTTAATGTGATGGCATTTAGCAATAAAATGTCAGTCCGTAAAAGCAGCAAAATGTCAGGTTGTTTTCCTTTAGGCTATCACTGCTTTCTGCAATTATATTACCCCTTTAAAGCCCAGTTAGAGTCAGGTCAGCCGGCAGACTGCACTGAGTGCTGCAGCACAACCATTGTGTTTAATAACAGCAACACATTCCGTCAAATGTATAACAGCCACTTCCGCCGTGCTCTGAGTGATAGACTCTTGCCTAGGCCTCAGGCTCCTCTAGTGCTTTTTTTTTTTAAATCATGTTAGGTTACTAGTGACTCATGACCTCATTTCCCCCACTACCACATCCATCCAGGCATTTGTGTATTTTCACTAAAACACAAAATCAATAAAAAAAGAGGGATGTATGTTCTTCTTGTGGTTGCCATTAAAGTTTGATGGTTTAAATTTTAAGACCCAGCAACTTCATTCATTCATTGTCTGTAACCACTGTAACAGGGTCCAGAGCCTTCCCGGAATCACTGGGTGTAAGGTGGGATCTCACCCTGGAGGGGGCGTCAGTCGTTCAGAGGGTGACACATTCACTCACACACTCACACGTTTGAGTCACCAATCCACCTACCAACATGTGTGTTTGGACCGTGGGAGGAAACAGGAGCACCAGGAGGAAACCCACGCAGACACAGAGAGAACACACCAAACTCCTCACAGACAGTCACTCGGAGCAGGACTTGAACCCCCTGGAGCTGTGTGACTGTGACACTACCTGCTGCGCCACCGTGCCGCCCTGTCCAGGAATTTGATTAAGTTAAAACATACTTTTATTTGACAGTACAGAATAAACAAACAGTAAATGTTACAGATCGGCAGAGGAGTGCTAGTGGCCTGAGGAGCAAACATTAAAAAAATCCTGCTTATTACTTGTAGATACCATTTGGTATTTAGCAGTTAATAATATTTATTCTGGGCCACACGGTGGTGCAGCAGGTAGTGTCGCAGTCACACAGCTCCAGGGACCTGGAGGTTGTGGGTTCGAGTCCCACTCCGGGTGACTGTCTGTGAAGAGTTTGGTGTGTTCTCCCCGTGTCTGCGTGGGTTTCCTCTGGGTGCTCCGGTTTCCTGCCACAGTCCAAAAACACACGTTGGTAGGTGGATTGGTGACTCAAAAGTAAGTGTGAGAGTGTGTGAGTGTGTGTGTGTCTGTGTTGCCCTGTGAAGGACTGGCGCCCCCTCCAGGGTGTATTCCCGCCTTGCGCCCAATGACTACAGGATCTGGATGCATCGTTACCCTGAACTGGATAAGCGCTTACAGATAATGAATTAATGTTTATTCTGCAAAGTATGGACCAAGTCTATAAGCAGGGAAATCAGAAATCAGAGGGACTTGGGTTGGAATTCTGGGCAGCTTCTTCTAGTGAAGACTGAAACCATACCCCACCTTTGCCAGAAAAATGTCATTAATGGAAAAGGAGCAGTAGGGGTTGTGTTGTGCGAATTTCATCACAAGAAGTTGAGGGAGAGCAGTGGTTGTATATGATGTGCAATGGTGAAGTGGAGAAGTCTGGGTGTGGTCCTTTTCCAGTGCAGAAACTGCACTATGTAACTTTTGGAGGCAGGCTGGAAACTACCCCATTCCTCTCCCTCCCCCTTGATTTTAAGACAGTGCTGTAAAAGTTTATTACACTCTATAGTGTTTCTTTAAACTTCAGTAAAAGTACCAATGTAGTTGGCTATAAAAATTTCATATTCCCAGGTTAACAAATAGTACTTGAGGTATTTTACAGGGATGTTCTTCTCTAATTTTACTGGCAATTCCAATCCTGTAAACGGAAGTGTTTGCGCAAACAGTGGCAGCGATGCATTGAGAAGTGTTAAGGAATGCTGCAGGCAGGATAAATTAATCCTTCTAAAATTATCCTGAGATAATATGGGGTTGTCCTGTGTTCTTGTGTCTTGTTTCAGGACGAGGTGCAGACTTCCTCAGAATCACCCCCTAATTTCAGACCCCCTCCCCCTCCCTCTGTCCCTGGATCTGTCAGACATGGGAGTCCGAAAGGCCAGATCAAACGCCCCTCGTCCAAACTGTCCCACACCAACCTGCTCTTCTCCACCCCCTGCAGGATGCACCAAGACAACCACGCTCAGCACCATGCACACTCGCCGTGCTCGGCCCACACTTCCCCCTGCACCATCCACCACACCACCTCACCCTGCTCCATCCACTCCTCCCCTCCACCCTGCTCCCTCCACCACTCGTCTCCATGCTCCGCCCATCGCAACGTTGGCCCCTCTGTTGCCCCCATCGTCGGACCACCAGCCAAAGACCTAGTCCAGTTCCTGATGAGCCGGCAGGCGGCCGTGCATTCCCCCCACTCGGAGTCGCCCAGCCATTCTCGAGCCGGGACGCCAACCCCCAGCTTGTCCCCTCGTTCGTCTCCATCCCTCTCGCCCTCACTGCTGATGCCTGCCCCGCCCCCCTGCAGCCCTGAGAAACCAGAGACCCTCAGCCCCAACACTGCTCAAATCCACAGACTCAACCCCGAGCACGACTCAGTTGAGGAGAGGTCACAGCCCCCACCTCGAGGTGAGAATAACCCCACATTGCAGTGCAAAATGTGTGCACCATGAAACAATGTTTTTGTTGATTTTCTCAGTGGATAGAATTTGACAGATGCTGTAGGGAGAACAAGCTGCAATATGGCATTTATATTTCTCTGCACATCCACAGTTTTTTATTATTTATGTAGTGCAACATGTTTACAAATAGAAAGCATCACAATGTGTCAACACCGGGTGCAATTTTTATTAATTTTTTTAGGCAATTTTTTTTACTTTTTGGAGTTGTATTCATCAGCAGTGTCTCTCAGCACTCTCACATTCCTTGTACATATGTTGATTACGCAGCGCAGGATTTTCCATTAATCATAATGCAGAGCCAAATCATTGTGAATTTTACCAAATATCTCAGCAAACACTTTCTGAAAACTGTGCTGCTCAGAAGTAAATGTGTGTGTTTACAGTGAGTATCAGAGCACTTACATCACACACTCATTCTGTGCCTGGGGATGTACCATGCCTGAGTCCAACTAAACCACTTGAGGAGGTGAGCCCAGGCACACTGCACTCACACTAGTCAAACAGACCAGACTCTTGCGGGTCAAACCTGCACAGGCAATGTATGGATTGCCTACTGTGAGTACACTCTTAATTCCTTTAGACTTACAGCTAGTCTCACTAGGGGTCATCACAGTGGATCGCTGTGATTCACATTACAGACTTGACAATTATTTAATGCCAGATGTCGTTCCTAATACAATCCACTGCTCCATCCAGGCTCACTAACAGTGATATGCAATTTTCCAACCTCTGTTTATTGTTTAAATTGTTAAATCAAGCTTCTTCTGTTGCCTTTAAATGTAAAATATTTAAATGACCTATATTCTAATTGACAGTAGAAGCAGCTTGATATATTTTAAACAATAAACAGAGGCTGTAACGTATTCAACAAGCAGTCTAAGGCATAATGTCAAGATCAGACTGATTAGTTCAAACTTGAATCCTCAGAGAATTCAAGGCTGCAGCGCTGTAACTGTCCACAGTGTCATCCTTATCAACACTCCTTGTCCCATCAGCATGCCACAAACATTCTGTCTCACCAGGTTCAAAGTGTTACGAACAGGATGCAGCTTAACTTTCATAAGTGCAAAATGTGTGTGTGTCTGTAAAAACATATTTGTAGATGTGCGTTTATGGATTTGTGTCTATATTCAAATGTGTGTGGGAGACTATAGTAAGGTTGTGCTTTCATGTCTCTAAAGCCTCAGGGGGATTTATTCAAGTTCATAAGCGCTAAACATACAGCAGTGTATTATCTGTGTTCCTTCATCTCTGTACCTGAAAGCATATTGTGAACAAGGTGAGAGCTTCTGCATATATTTATAGTGTGTGTGTGTGTGTGTTTTCAGGCACCACTCTCTCTCAGCTGTCTGACAGTGGACAAACCCTGAGTGAGGACAGCGGCGTGGACATTGCAGAAGCTGGGGGATTAAGTAAGGACAGTAGTCCGCGGCCTGGAAAACCTTCCCCTCAGCAGGCCCCAGGAGACACCCGGGGAGCTGAGCGAAACACGCAGAATTCTAGTCAACAGGTGGGGAGGTAACCATTAATAAAAATAATGATAATGCTGATGATAATAATAAAAATATTAAGTTGTGTGTACACCTTTGCTACAGTCAGAGATTTAACACTAGATGTTGGAACATTTCTGCGAGGACTGGACTGCAGTTATTCACAAGAACTTTAGTGAGGTCAGGTACAAATCTTGGATGATTACAAACACCACTCCAATTTGTTAGTGATCCACCATAAACATACACATTATTCTCTATAGAATGGGTCCCCTACATGTGGGCAGCCATGTTTAAAGAAGGGTTAATAGAGAATTTCTGACATATCCAGGGCTGGAGGGGTAAGAAATTCTGTATCAACAGTTTTTCAAACATGGTCGCCCACATGTAAAGGACCCTCTCTATGGCGAATAATATAAATATAAAATAATTCATTCAGGGACCATAAAGCATTAAAAAAAGTACAACAGTGACTTTTTTGAATGTAAATTATTGCTCCTTCAAAAATGAATGCATATTTTTCTGCATATTTTACAGAAATATTATAAAACCTTTTAAAACAACAGGGACGGTATAACGAATTTATTCAGTTCTTTTTCTAATGGAACTATTTTTCTTTGTAGATTGTAAATTGTCTTTGGGGAGGAAGAGTTTCAGACAATCTGAAGGCAGGGGGTGTCTCCTAAAGCCTTGTTCCCACTCTCAACTTCCTCATTCTGCCACACTTGCTCTTAATTAAAGAAAGTGCATTGCATTAGCACTGCAGTCAAACTAGGATCATCTCAGGTCTCTCTGGATCAAACTTAAGATCAAAGCCAAAGTGGGTGAAAGAAGGAGTCTGGAGGGTATTTAATCCCCTGTTCCTGTTCAATACATCTCTGTCTCTCTCTTTTTCTCTCTCTCTAGACAGGGCTACCCGAGCCTACCTTGGTACGGGTGTCCAAGACTGCCAATACTTTGGGCATTGCAGTGGAAGGTGGTGCCAACACCAGACAGCCTCTGCCACGCATTGTCACCATACAAGTGAGTGGCATGGGTTTCCTCCGGGTGCTCTGGTTTCCTCCCACAGTCCAAAAACACATGTTGGTAGGTGGATTGGCAACTCAAAAGTGTGTGTGTGTGTGTTGCCCTGTGAAAGACTGGCGCCCCCTCCAGGGTGTATTCCCGCCTTGCGCCCAATGATTCCAGGTAGGCTCTGGACCCACCACGACCCATGAACTGGATAAGCGCTTACAGATAATGAATGAATAATGAGCCAGTGTAATCAACTAATATGCTCTGTATTTAAAATGGGTGGGTTTTAATTTTTAATCTTTAATTTGCCTTTAGTAAGTGCTTGATATGGTTAGCTGTTCAGACTGTGACAGCTGTTTACTGAAGGTGTAAAACTGCTACAAAATATAAAACGTGTGTCACAAAGTTTGTTTGGTGGGGGGAGTTTCTCTTCAGAGTCTGCTAGTCAAAACTGGAAAAAAGCCTGTATGAAAGCAGTAAGTTTCCGTATAAAAGTGGAGCTGTTTTAAGTACTGAGGCACAGCTAATGAGGCAAGTGCATCTGTTTAACTAACCATCAGATGGCCAGGCCCAAATGTAATGGAAACAGGAGACATTAAGGATTCTCTAATAAAAATCATTTTCCTCATGGCCGCTTAAGCTGCCAGGTCAGTGGAACGGCGTTATTGCTCATATAACTGCCCATTACTCAATTAGTCATATAACTAATAGCCTACAACTCATTTCTCTTATAGGCTTTTAACTACTTGAATATTAACTATACCTCTACGACCTTTGTAGCTAATAGTATTTTGACAGGGCTGTAAAGCAGGGTTGGGATGTTTATTTAAGGGTGTTTTTCTGTGTTATGATTGGCTAAGAGTTCAATTTAATTTATTTCCCCTGGTGCCAGACCTTTTGACCAGTCTTGGCCATGGTAAAAAAAGTGCATTTGCATATTGTGGATTGAGGTCTTGCATATGCAGATAAGGTAAGCGTGTGAGAGCACAGGCATGTTTTTTCTCCTTTGTATTCCTTGTATACAAAGAGAGGCTTTTGCTTTAGTGCAAAGCAGCTTTGCACTGAAATGTGTCTGGTTTTTGCATAAGCATATGGTCTACAGCAGCTAGTCCTATTTGTACGTCTGGAGAATGCAGGTGCAAAACTGTGAATTTGTTTTAATGAGTTCTCAACAAATATTTGCCTTAAAAATATTTTTTTTAATTCATGTTTTATTTATTTATTTAAATTGTGTTTTGTACAATTTGTGAACATTTCCTCATGAACAAACCAATATGAATTTGCTATGGATAACATATGATGTAGCTTTACTGTATGTATTGGTTCATAATGATCCATGACATCTACATTAGGCTGACATAGTCCTACACAAACATCTATAAAGGCTAATTCCACCAAACCAATTATCATAACACATTCTATACAAGTTTTATGTTTACTGTTATAACACTTTATACACCATATATAACACTTTACACAACATATTTACACCTACATTACTGTAAATTGTTGTAAACGCTCAAGGTTTGTTGTTTACTGCTTAGCTATAGTTTGCATTTTTATTCTACCTCGGCTACAAGGAGTTCTGGTCACGCAGACATGCTGCATCTGGTGTCCATGCACCTACAATCTTGTATTTTTTGTATTATATTTGTGCTATGTTTTATTAGCTTTCTTTTTTCACTGAACCCATGAAGCAATCCAACAGTGTTTCATTATGCTGTTCAACCCTGTCTGGGTATGGGTTCACCATTGGTGAAATGAGCTTTTGATTCAGCTGTTTCAATCAGGCTTTAGAGATGTTTATGTTGGCCTATAAAAAACAAACTAAACATTATTTAAAAAAAACAAATCTATTTTCAAATTGTACCTTCTCTTCCAAAATGACCATTTGAAAGTTCTTTCTGTGTCGTTGAACAAAAGTCAAGTAGCTTTATTTATGACCATGCTTTCACACTTTTTCTGATATGCCAACATCTTTGAGCTGTCGGCAGTAAAAAAAGAAAGATTTCCATCACAATGACCCACTCGCTGATTACTGTGAGTTTCATCAGTGCAGAGTTGACTGCACAACCCAATTAGAAGCTCTCAAGATGGCGTTTTACTGATTAGAGCGCAGCACTGAGCCATACTGCGGCTTGATAAAGACTCCTTCTCTCCCACTTATCCGCCTCATGTCAGAATTAACCCTAGTGAATGGCATGGGAACATGGACTTTAATGTGTGCCTATGTTTGGAATCTTGTGCTGAGAAAAATGCTTTATTTGGTAGAAACTACAGCACTCTGCATTAGACCTTTATTACTTTCATTTCTAGTCAAAGCAGCCTTCGAGAACAAACCATTCATTTTTCAGGAAATGTTTCTAGGACGGTAATGTTAGATAATCCAGATCAGGCTGGAGACAATTTAAAGGAAAATCAGAGAAAAAAAATGTGTTAGGTTCTAATATAACATAGTGGAGGAAATTGTAAGCATAGTGAAAAAATACAGATAAAAAAGATTTTGGGATTACTAGGACTCTTAGAAGAAGAAAATGCAACCAACTTGTAAGACTAAACATTGAGTACAAATTTATTCCTATAGATTTCCTTCTTAAACCTCTTGAGGGAAAAAAAAAAAAAAAAATATATATATATATATATATATATATATATATATAGACACACACACACACACAGTATTGTGCAGAAGTCTTAGGCACCTAAGATAATTCTATATATGTAAACTAATGCCTTCTCAGTAGGTGTGGTGCCTGTATAAATTTATATATAATCACAGTAAAAATAATAATATAAAACATATAAGAAATATAAGATAATTATTTTTTCTTTAGAGTAGGAGTGTGAGTGAGTTTAAAGAACAATGTTTTATTCATATTCTCCTTGATTGCATGAATTTGTTAAATCAACAGCACACATTATTTAAAACCATTACTATTTTTATTTTTCTCTGGGAAAGTGTCTGTTCTCATCAGCGATGTGATTTTCAGCGATGGGGAATATCTTGCTATAACAGACCTAAATATTTAATGTTTAATGCAACAATAATGGGAATGTTCAGACTGGTTCAGCTATACTGTCCCATCATAACACATTTTGGAAGTAAGGGTCACTCTGCTCACTCTGGTTCTCACTGAGCTCTGAGAGTGTAAATAATTAATTGAGGGGCTGTCTTGATATCAGGCTTTGGGTAGTGACAAACACATTCAGAAACAAGGCTATAAAATAATGGGTAGCAAATGAATGTGAAACCTTCATTCTTGTCCTTGCAGTGAGAGTTATTTGGCTTGTATTTCTTGTATTTCTCTTTTTTGTGGGAAATTTGTACTTAGCTGTTGCGTTTGGCTCTGTCCAATCCAATCTACACACCTAGAGAGAGACCACTGAAAATTACTGTTGATTTTTCATTAGACATTTTTCAATACTACTATGGTAACATCATTTCACTCGAGCCTCCACAGACACCTGTTCACCTGAAGACACACTGTGAAGACGATTGCCCTGAAGAGAATTATATAGATTAGAATGATCTGTCCAGGTGCATTAAACGGTCACTTTAGAGGAGCCAGAGTGGCTGGTTGTTGGTTTTTGGGACTTTGAAATCTTCCATGTAAATGGAGTAAATAAAGAGAAGATGTTACTGGAGTAAAAACAAGGATTATTATTAAACCTAGTTCTGTTAACATCAAGCTCTAAGCAGAATGTCCCACATTTGAGAGGAACACAGGGAAGCTCATATTTGCAGTACAGCTTTGTCCTTGGGGGTGACAGATAGCTCAGCTGTAGGCTTCTGCCACCTTTGTTGTTTCTTTCTCTGGAACCAGGGGCAGTAATCATTATTTTGTGTTGGTTCTTCTAGAAATTGCAAAAATGGATGCCGTGCCACTCTCTAGAACGCTGCAGATTTGTCACCTGACGAGTAGAGATCAACGTGGCAAGGTTCAGAAGTTCTTGATCAGAGTAGAAGCTCCACTGCTGCTTATTGCTGTTGATTGGTTTTGAAAGGGTGGCCCTTATCAAGCATCTGCTCTTCATGCTGATAACTGATGCAGACGCTCAGTAACACCTACAAGTCTTTTGGTCCTCCAGCTAATGTGAATGTATCCCACACAGAAATCTTACAAAATGTAATCTTCTTATCATTCATTGAGGATGTCTGGGTTTCATTTCTGTCTCACATATCATACAGACCAGTCTCTGACCTCAGTGATTACAAGCGATCTGATTCCTTCTACCTTTGACTTAAAGCTCTACTCAATATCATTTCTTTTCAAATTTCTTTGCACTATTTATGTAGAGAATGTAGCCCAGCTACCAGTCCTCGCCTTTCTCTTTTGCAGAGGTGGGTAGTAATCCAGTACATTTACTCTGTTACTACACATGGGAAAACATGGGAATTTCTTTTTTAATTCATCCGAGAACTTACATTTCCGTTTCAGCATAGCTGCTCCAGATGAGGGTGGGTACATGAGCTTTGCCTGACGTAAACAAGGACTACTGACGTGCAGACTGACCAATTAAATGTTTACAGAGAAGGTTATCGACCAATAAGGGTAGCTCTACAGTCAGACCGTCCAATCAGAAGATTTTAGGCTACTTCACCACGCCCCCTTCTCACTCAAGTGAACCAATCGGAGTAGGGGAGGGCGGGACTAGTTTGTGAACGAAACGCTTCTCGAAATTCTATGAAAGTTCTAGAAAAACAAAATCCCGGACATTTGTGAAATTCCGCCCGGACATTTTTTTAAGTCTAAAAAAGAGGACATGTCCGGGTAAAAGAGGACGTCTGGTCACCCTACTGTTACACTTTTTGGTTAAATTGTAATTATAACAGTAGTTTTAATGCAGCATACATTTTTACTTTCACTTGATTATATTTGTGAAGATGAAGCAGTACTTTTACTGTGTTACATTGAGCTACATTCTGCTCACTACTTACTACTTATTTTTATCGATCTGTCCAAAGCACAGTCTCTTTGTTTTGTTTTGTTTTGCTTTGTCAAGACATTCAGCAGAGGATCTGTCACATGACTGTGTCTCACAAATCAAATATAGACACTAGTGACGTTTGACTCTGTTTCACCAATCAGTCAGAGCCAAGCCATCACATGAAAACTTGAGAGACAGCTGCTGTTAAAGATGAATAGTCACTTCATGGAGTGAACATGCAAAAACACACACACAGTTTATAGTTTATGTGTGGACTGCCTTGTTTTTCTAGTTGTTATTCTTTGTAATCTCTTTCTACTGAGTCCATTGTTTTGTTAATGAACATGTGAATACACAGAACTACACACAGTTTATAGTTTACGTTCTTGTTCTTATCATTTATATTCTCTACATATTGAGCCAGTTGTTTTGTCATTAAGTTATTTTGTTTTTTTGTCAAGTCATTATATATTTTGTTTAAGAGATATTCTCCGGCTCTGAATTTGTTCATTCCTGTTTTATATTTTTGTGCATTCAGGTGTGTTATTTGACATCCTGATTATTAATCAAAGAGGTTACTTAGCAATTACTCAGTACCTGAGTATTTTTTTCACTTAGTACTTTTTACTCTTAATCTTGAGTCATGTTATTCTAAAGTAACAATACTCTTACTTGAGTACAATTTTCGGCTACTCTACCCACCCTCCCTGACTGCACTGGATTGGTGATCATTTTCTTACCAATCTGCTGATGGTCCCCATCCACCTTTCAGATCTAACAGAAGACTTGTGGCTGTCCTGTCTCAACATCGGATACAGACTTTTCACCCAAACCCCATGATTTCTGACCAGTTTTACCTGCACTAAACTATGCCACACTGAACCTCTCTATCACATTCACATTGTGTATTATTCATGCAGTACCAGAAACCTGGAAGGAGGTCTTGAAAACCAGTCTGATTTCAGATCAAATAAGTTTAACAGATGAATCTTAAGAATTAAAGCTGCTTTCTTCAGTCATTTCCAAACAATTGCTTGTCACTTTTGTAGGTTTTCCTTCTCATGCAGTTTCGCCATTTCAGGGCTTTCAGAATGCTGTCTTGTCTGGTCCATACACTTCAAAAGTTTTCCCATATGACTATGTGGAGTTCACCCACCAGCTCTCAGTGGCAGCAAGGACAAGATACAAAGCTCTGGTTCTCACTTTCCAAGCTTCTAAGACTTAGCTCAGCACTGAACCTTGGTTTAGAACTTCTCCACTACATGAAAACTCAGATCTTCAACATTCTGGTGTGTCCTTGCCTCTGATCTAAGCATGCCCTTAAGACCTTGCTGTGTTAGTTTCCTTGTCTTTCAGTGAGGGAATGTGCTTTCTCTTAAATTCTAATTTAGCACTGTCCCTGTTCCTCCTTCGCTTGTCCAAAATAAACATTTTCCAAAGATCTAGACAAAGCCTTTTGTTGCACTTACTCTTTATTTCTTATCATTTCTTTGAATAAACAAAGCTTAATCTGATCTCAGGATTTAAACCTGTTTGTATTTAATTAACTCAAAAGTGATGTTTGTAATTATAATCCAAACTGTAAATGAATTTGCTTTGCTGTGAGAACAGTACTTCTTCACAATCTTCAACATTGACATTAAGCTTTTCTGTGCTAACGAGGGTTTTCTTGCTAGTGCCAAACTTGTCTGGTTCATTAATGACTTGAACTTAGATTTCTGTCAAGCTGCTTGGTGTTATCTTTACTCTATTATGAAATATACCATTCATTCAGTTATTCATTTTCTGTAACTGCTTCATCATGTTCAGGGTTTTGGTGGGTGCAGATCCTACCAAGACACTCACACATATGGACACTTTTGCACAGTCAAACCACCTACCAACATTAGTTTTTTGGACTATGGGAGGAAACTGAAGCACCTGGAGGAAACCCACACAGACACAAGAACACAACAAACCCCTCACTGACAGTGACCAGAGGTGGGGTTTGAACCAAAACCTCAGACCCCTAGAGCTGTTGCACCACCATGTACTCCTGAACTACACTAATAACAAAAACAATTAAAACTAACTGTAAGTATTTCCATTGCACTAACCATATTTATTTGAACTCAGAAAAATATGTTTAAAAATGGAACACATTCCATAACTCTTCAGCATATGTTTGTGTTTTAATATGCAGGGTGGGCCATTTATATGGATACACCTTAATAAAATGGGAATGGTTGGTGATATTAAGACGGGTGATGACCATGGTGGCCATTTTGAAGTCGGCCATTTTGAATCCAACTTTTGTTTTTTCAATGGGAAGAGGGTCATGTGACACATCAAACTTATTGGGAATTGCACAAGAAAAGCAATGGTGTGCTTGATTTTAACGTAACTTTATTCTTTCATGAGTAATTACAAGTTTCTGACCACTAATAAAATGTGTTTAAAGTGCTGCTAATTGTGTTGGATTGTCAATGCAACCCTCTTCTCCCACTCTTCACACACTGATAGCAACACCGCAGGAGAAATGCTAGCACAGGCTATCAAAATGCTAGCACACCTTCTACTTTTGGGAATATGATATTTGAGGACATTACACAGCCACATGTTTACTGTTCCAGAGACTCTGTCCCTTTAGCAAAGCTGAGGGTTCGAAGATCAACAAGCAACAACTTACCCTGCCATTTAAATTAATCGGTATAGCCTTCAAGGCCAAGGGGGGAGCAGAATATGAGAGAACATTTCGTTTTTTTGAATAAGAATGGGCAGCTGTCTAGGTTCAGGATCCACACCTTTACAAAACTTTCCCAGGTTCCCTTAGGCACAACTCAAACAGAAGCAGAACAGAACAGAACTATCGAATCAAGCTGTGACGGATGGATTATTTGAAAAATGTTGTGACGTATAATTTTATCAATACGAGCCAGCGGACTGGGAGCTGGAGACTGTGGTTGTTTAGCTGTGGAGGAACTGATCTCAGTGCTAATGGGTGCTGATGAGAGGACAGAGGTGCAGTCATGGATCTGTCAGGACTGGCCCATTTCCAACTTTTCAGCTCAAAGCACTTTCTCTCTCTCGATCACACACACACACACACACACACACACACACACACACACACACACGCACATTGGTGCTGTTTATCTACCTTGACAGAAGGCTAGCTAATGGCTTTTCAATACAAAGTGCCACATCGGGGACAGATAGTGTTCATTTTTCTTCCCCTTTCCCCTTCTCTCCTCTTGAGCAGGCTTTTGATAAATAGTTCAGGCTGTCCGTTCCTTGGGTTCTTACCTATTCTTCAAATCTCTGACTTTTCCTGGTGTTTATCTGTGCTTCTCTCTCTCTCTCTCTCTCTCTCTCTCTCTCTCTCTCAGAAGGGTGGCTCAGCGTATCTCTGTGGGCAGTTGCGGGTGGGACAGGTGATTCTGGAAGTGAACGGCGTGTCCCTCAAAGGCATGGAACATCGAGACGCTGCACGCCTCATCGCTGAAGCCTTCAAGACCAAAGAGAAGGACCATATCGACTTCCTGATCACAGATTTCAACACGGCCCTATAGAACACCACAAATGAGCTGCACACAGAGACAACAGAACTCTGAGGTCATGAAACATTTAGTAGTTAATAACAAGCCCAAATACGGAGATCTGAGCTTTGGTCGTTTTTCTCTTTGCAAAACATGAAGTCAATTTTCTGAAAATTCTTGTGGTGGGGATGTCCATAGGACAAAAAGCATAGAGGGCTAGAGGGGCAGCTTCGGAGAACGTCATTCGTTTTCTCTGTAGACAACAACTCAGGCCCAGGTCTCCAAAATATAAGAGGAACTTGTCCTCTAAGGTCTTTAAGCTGAAGAGACACTGCACTTTACTGAACTGAAATGAAGGTATGGAGCACAGTCATCCTCTGCTACAATCACAGCTGGTTTAGATCAAAACTTTCCATCAATTTACCAGAGCGTCCCACCCTCCCCCTGTCGGAACAGCTCGTTAGACTGATGTTTTAGGCTCAGAGAAATGATAGCGGACGTCCCGTGTTGATCAGCTGGCCTTCATTCTGCAATACTTTCTCTCTAGAAGCTGACGCATGTCCCACCGGGCAATCAGGAGTGTTTATGGGGCAGGGTAATGCAATGGGACAAGCAGGGTTTTATGCTAGCTATTAAACTCTGTCTCACGGCACAGCTCACACAGCTGCAAACTGAGGGCGCTCATGACTCCTCTCCGCCTCGTGCTCAAGGACATCCCACTGCAGAGCAGCGAAAATCTGAGGGACAAAAAATGGATAGTGTTTAAAATCCCCTTTGCCTGAGTATGATCACCACCAGTGGCTGGGGGATCACCCTTCATTTCACTCTCTTCCACATCTTTAAAAGCTGCTAGAGAGCTTACAGCACTTTGGACCACAGCTACAAGTCTAAGTCGTCCAAAAAAAGCAAAAAGCAAAAAAGCTAGGCCTAAGAAGGACTGTTAGATGTGTGGGTGGTGTGCTGTTATTTCATGTAACTCTTCTAGCATTTATAATCAGGTATTAATACTGGATATGGAGCGCTTCATATTCCACAATGTCCTTCTATTGTTTTTTTTAAAGCTAGCTGCCCTTTATAATAAGTGAAATAGAAATGGTCAAAAATTAGATCGAAACATAATTTCATCATTTGGTACACATCAAAAAGGCTTTCCATCTCATACGCAGTAAGAGGTTTTCCTACAACAGACTCCGAAATTACCCATTCATGTCTTCTGTTCCCTGTCAAAACATCCACCCAGTACAAGTTATTCATTTTTCAGGGTAAAAAATATATCTATATTTTGGAGAATATTCAGCAAGGTCCTCCAGGACCCTGTAATATCAGTTCTCTCGGTTCTCTCTGTCTCCACTCTTAAAATCCTTATCTTTTTAAAACCAAAATTATAACTGTGCCCTCGCAACAAAAGAAGTTACTGACATTCATTTCTTATTAAAGGTACATAACACTGCAGACACCTCCAGCCGCCAAGCAATATTTTTTCTCCCATGAATCTAAATTGGCTAAAGGTTTGCTAAAGGGGAAGCAGAATACACAACAGAGGTAGGAAATGCAAACAAATTTTAAGAGCCTTTTCACACTGAAGTCTGGTGCATTTTATCTAAACGCTCTGAAATTGCGTGAAGACACTGGAAGAGAAAGAAGCAATGGATTCCTTGAGTAGGAGCGATGATGAATTTATTATTTTATTTTAAGCACTGCGACATAATGACGCACTCCCAGGACTGTGTACAGAAAACACAACGCAGGGAGTTCAGCACCTCGTTGAGGATCTATAGCCGTATAAGGAACTGTACTAAAAGTATTTCTGTAGGTCACTGGAAGAGATTGAGGCTCTGCTTCTGAGTGTTGCTCCTCTCACTGAAAAGGATTATATTTCCTTTAACCTCTGCATTTGTATGTTGCTTGTTCTATAAGCGTTTGTGTTCTGCTACGAACAAGACAAACTGCTATGCCACTTAATGCTCATTTGTTTGCAGAAAATAGATCTGGTTCTAATTGAAAAATAGACCCAGTGTCACAGTCTGTCAGGTTCAGACTCTGTGTGAAAGACACCCATAATATATATATATATATTTTTATATATAATGTGTTCCTTTTCAAGGGCGGCACAGTGGTGCAGCAGGTAGTGTCACAGTCACACAGCTCCAGGAACCTGGAGGTTGTGGGTTCGATTCCCGCTCTGGGTGACTGTCTGTGAGAGGTTGGTGTGTTCTCCCCGTGTCCACGTGGGTTTCCTCCGGGTACTCTGGTTTCCTCCCACAGTCCAAAAACACACGTTAGTAGGTGGATTGGCGACTCCAAAGTGTCCGTAGGTGTGAGTGTGTGAGTGAATGTGTGACTGTGTGAGTCTGTGTTGCCCTGTGAAGGACTGGCGCCCCCTCCAGGGTGTATTCCCGCCTTGCACCCAATGATTCCAGGTAGGCTCTGGACCCACCGTGACCCTGAATTGGATAGGCGCTTACAGATAATGAATGAATGGATGGAAAATCTGATTTAGTGTGAATAGGCCTTAAGACTGAACTTAAGGGGTTTAAATAAACGATTTCTATAAAAATTTGAAAGCACGACATTTGATTAGAATGGAAGGGACAAAAATAACTGCTGTAGTTTAAAAATATATTTGATTGTCAAGGCTTTTCACAAATGTTTAGCAAATGATTGGTTTTCCACATATTTCTGAGACTGAGAAATGAATAACTTAAAATGCCTTATCAGCTGTTTTGACTTGAAATGGAAGAGTTACTTACACAGAACTGTTCTATCCACAAGGAAAATAGTGTAAGCAGACATCTTGTTAAAGTGGTAACAAAGTAAAAAAATATACTGTGATGTTCTGAAAATGTTTATTCTTAAATTGTTTACATTTTGCTGAGATGCTAGCGCCAGATCTGAGATTTTTAAAGACAGTTATTTTGAATGATAAAGAGATTATGGAGAGTGGAGCCAGAGATAGAGAAATGACACTGTAAAAATAATCTTGGCAAGAGAAATCTAATCAAAATATCTAATATTCCTAATTATGTGATTGCTTTAAGAAGATTGAAATCACTGAAGCTATTTCAAGGAGTTTTCTGTGATTTTAGTGATTTTATCAAGTAAACTGGGATCTAATGCATGTATGGAGCATAATTTCTTGGAATAAGTAAAACTGTCAGCGGAGTAAGAGAAATTTTAAGATAATTTGAGATGATTTTTACTTGGCAAGATATTATTTTTAAAGTGTAGAAGAAGCCATGGACTTGTTATCCCCAGACAGAATGAGATTATGTGGAGAACAGGATTATAATGTGGGCCAGTTTGTGGTGTAAGACTTTCTCATTTCTCTTGCTATTCCTCTCGCCTTTCCTCTGTCTTTTGCTTCTTATCTGTAACAATGACTAGTTTCTGGTTAGCCTCAAAGGCTTACGGAATCAAAGAGGTGATGCTCAAAGCAATGAAGCAATGATGGATCTATTTTTGGAGTGCCCTGTGGTGAGATGAGAGGATGATCGAGTTATTGGGATCTTTATACAGAAATATATATCAGTATTTTTGAGAAAGTAATGTATCAAATGTAGTATTCAATCATATATGCTTTTATTTTTGTTTGGATAAATGCATGTCATATCCCCAATGAAATAGCCCTATATAACGTGCAGAGCACTACTGTAAATATGGAAATATATAACTGTATATATCAAATTTATTAATCTAATACCGTTTTTTGTTTGTTTTTTGTAAATATGCCGTTATGATGTCATGATTTCAGTGACAGTTACATAATGAACCCTTATATACCTTAACTAATAGGGTAGATCAGTCTCATCCTGTACAGCACAATGTCCAATGTTGAGATCACTCTTACATTGTATCAACACTGGATTTTGCTGTGGTAACCCATTGTAATCTACACTACGTGGCCAAATATTTGTGGACACCTGCACAGAGAAGGATTTAGTCTACACGGTGGAATATATGTGAAGATTTGATGATATTCATCCACAAGAACATGATTCGCTTTGGTTCACAAACACCACTCTAACCCATAAGGGTGTGTGTGTGTGTATGTATATGTATATGTGTATATATATGACAGAGAGAGGACTACACAAAAGATAGCCCATATATAGGTGAATTCACTATGAGGGGTGTCAGCAAATGTTTTGGACATATAGTGTATTAAATAAGTGACCTCATGCTTCTCTGCAGTGTTTGACCTAAATGTGTGGGATATAAATGGTATTTCAATTTTATTTATAAAGCCCAGTTTTGAATTGGTGTCGTTGCAAAACAGCTTTACCGAATTCTTGGTCTGAGCCTCTTGATCAATACTACGGCAACAATGGCAAGGAAAAACATCCTCGGACCATGAGGAAGAAACCTTGGGAAGAACCAAGACACATCCACCTGCAGCTGACACTGGAGCAAAACTATAAACTGATCTGGCTTTAGGAGCAATAAGTTTATGTTAATGAGCAAAGCAACATAGTACTGACTGCAAAATAACAGACTGGTTCAATATTTTTGCTATTGTTGCTTGATATAGTTATGACTCATGGCACTTTGGAAACATGAATTAAAGTTATTAAATGAATAATCAACATGATTTTGTATCTGTGTCTTTATACAAATGTATTAATTAACAAATTATATTATTATTATTTTGTAAAATGCAATAAAGACAAAAATATATTGACCCCCATTTTAATAACATAATATTCAGACAATGGCAACCATGAACTTATTGGATAGAGCAAAAATGTACCAATTATTGTCCTCATTTCTCAAACAATTAATTAGCTAATTTAAGTGAAAAGTGATGTATCAAGCAGTAAACAGGTCAACTGAAGCAAGTGTTACAGGAATCAAACTCTAAATCTGTTTATATCAAAATACTAAGTTGGTCAGTAACATATTGGAATTTGTTTCCTACTTTTTTCAGTTAAATACAAGAGAAAAACCAAATCACACATTTTTTTTAATAAACTCAATTTCTTGGGGATTTGTATTATTATTAATATTTCAAGGCTAAACAGAGAATATGGCTCAAAAATACTACCATTGTCTGCAGAATTATGCATACCCTGTGAAAATTAGATGTTTATAGATTTTACACAGGGAACAAACTTTACCAAAATGTTTATTTCTGCGCAAATTATCTATTTGTCTGCAGAGTAAGAAATTATTTTGGGGTTGGGGTTGGGGGTGGTAAACATGAAATACAAATTATGCCATAAAATTTGCAAAGAGCTTAGTTTGTTCCCCTTGTATGTCAAAAACGACAAATGAAATTCAAATTGCAGAAATTTGTTCTTTCTAGAGGACATGAACTTCTTTTTGCCCAAACCTTGCCACGCGACTCGAGAATGGTGTCTAAGTTGGTGGCGCCCCCTTATGTTTCACTGAAGACATTACCTCTAAGCACTCAAAATAAAATGGCTAAGATTCTCTATTTTAAGTTAGATTTCTCTTAGCAGACCATGTCACAAGTTCAGAGCGCGTCCCCATTTTCATAACTCTATATTTTGGAATATCTCCATTTTAGTAAACAGGCTGCATACTCTGTTAAACTGGCCAAATTCTCCAAATGCTTCTCAAATACAAACTCGTGGTTAACGCCTTCAAACTTGAAAGCATGAGATATTTACAAAATACTAGAGATAACATGTCACTGTTGTTTTATGAATAAAATACGAAAACATAAAATGTGTAAATTTGTCAGTTTTGGCCAAACAGCTCCGCCATTTTAATTCGACAATATTCAGCATATTTAGCTGTTAACGTCGTGTGTTTAGACCTTTTACCTCAGGGTGATATTTCTGGTTGCTTGAAAATCCCGTTCCTGCAGCAGCTACATTTCTGTCGCAGGCAACTTCGGATTTCATGCTGTGGTCTTCGTTACGCTTTTTTTTTTTAAAGTAATTAAACTCTAATTTCTTACAGATCAGCTGTTCACAGAGTAAGCAAAATAGACCAATATAGCAGTAATGTACGTCCTTTGGCGCCATTAGTTTTAATGAATGACATCTCCATTGCTTCTGAGTTTGTACAGAGGTCATTTTTATTACATTTTATATATTCATTATCAGTTCAACACTGCACGAGATGTTTGTACACACTGTAAATTTGCCATAATGTACATATTTCTGCAATCTACACCAACATTGGAACACAATATCCATGGAAAGAAAAGGAATCCAACCTACAAACAGTGCACAAAAATAAATAAATAAATAAAAATAAAAGAAAATGGAGCAGAGGGATGTAAAGTAAAAGAATACTCAACCATGTTTTATTTAATCTATTTGCATCAGTACTGTGCTTTTGTCCACACGAAACATTTTACTGTTTATATATATATATATATATATATATATATATATATATATATATATATATATATATATATATATATATATATATATATATATATAAAATGCTTAGACTTTAGAAATTATTAACGCCAGAATGCATTAGCATCAACATCTGCCCATTAACTTCGTTTGTAAATATATTTCAGGTCAGCATATTTTGTTCTTTGTAATGGTTTACTAGTTCTCTCATTAGTAAACATTTACAATAATTATACCCTACACATGAGATTCTAAGCATTCCATTAACTCCTGGCTACTATTGTACAAGCAATCAGTATTTTTCTCAGTTGTCAGACATTACAATTCTTCATCCATTATATTACACGGCTTCCCACATACACACTCTGTAGCATTATCTGGTTGATTCAGAGAGTACAAAGCATTTTCTTCATCTCACATGAGTCTCATGTTTAAAAAATAAATATATCACTAAATACTTAAATATTGTTTCCTACATTTTGGTGGTAAAAATTACTGATTGCCTTTTAGCACAATGTAGCACAATGGCAGTTTATACAGGATAACACTACATACAGACAACATAATTGTTTTGAAATACTTTATATGAATTACCATATTCATAAAATATCTCATTATATGTTTAATGGACACTGAAATACTTACATTTCCCCATTTAATAATCTAAACTACATTTGGTCCTTTATTATTAACCAAGTATCTGAATAATACATTCAATCTGGCAAAGTCTATATTTGAGAAAATACAGAGCTTTTATTAATTCATTCATATTTCAGGTGAGTTTTGTCTCCATCCCGCTTTACTATGAGAGATAATGGGTCTCACTAGAGGCACACCACAATTCATTTATATCTACCTTCCACTAATCAGCTATTGCACAAACTTCTATGTGCTTTGACAATACTACATATCAATTTCGATCACATGTTGATCTATTTTTTATACTCAGTAAAAATGTATGACCAAGTGCTTTATTCATCTATTTAACACAATTTAGACTCACTTCATTCACTGGTTCTACAATTCTCTGTATTTGATGTTAGAACATGATGGGATAATATACTACTTATGTAGACGTAATAATCTAATAATAGTCTCATTGTCGTTATAAAGCTATAGCCTTTCTAACGATTATAAAGCTATAGCATTACACATTATTTCATCATACAGTCTCAGAAATGTGAACTGAAAAGGGGACAGTGTTCATTTGTCATATCCTAACTGTCAAAATGCTACAAAATTATTTGGGGAAAAGGGCATTATTTTAACTTACATCATCAGTAAGTCATTTTTTTAAACTTCCCCTGTAAGATTACAATTTTGGAGACTTCAACAATACAGTTTAAATTAATAAATAATAAATGATATGACCAATTTTTGAGTCAAATAGACTTGAACTGGTTATTTTACAGCATCCTTTGTGGAATCTTCCATTTGTAAAGTGTTGATAAGCATTTTGAGGTCAGTGATGAGACTCATATTCTTCAGAGGTTACTGATGGATGGGGAGAGTTTTCCTTCTTCCACTCACTCTTCCTCTATCTATATCTCTAGCCCTCAGTCCTCTACGGTCAGCTTGTCCTCTGGGGCTGCGTTGGGGTCTAGGAAGTCCTGGTGCTGGAGGTCCTTCAGGTACTTGGTAGGAGTGCTAATGTTGGTGGAACCTGTGAAGGTAGAATATAAAAGATTGCATGCTGTTTCCTCTGCCATTATCTGTCATTTTCAAGTAGAAGTAGTAAGAGCATGCTGTCTTTTCATGTAATACACAGGAAAGCAATGCTATATCAAATAAATAAATAGATCCAGTGATGAATAGCTCCAGTGATATATGCTGAGAACATATTGCTTCCAACAGTTTCAGAGGAATTCCAGCTTATACATCTTCAGCAGATATAAATGTCAGAAGTGAACAGACAAAAATACCATGGAAGTACGGTATATCCATAATTTCATGTAACACAATTTAGCCAAATTAACAATACTGGAGTGAACACAAAATTAAATATTATATCTAAGATTTAGTATTTCATATGTCTGCCATTGTATTTACTACAGATTGGTTTCTTTTATTAAACATTTTTTTAAATATTTTATATTTTGCTTCACCTCCAAATTCCAAAGACCCATCATTCTATAAAAGCCGAATCCACATAGAGAAATATAAATATTTTTTTTTAATATAAAAGATTTGTATTTTTAATATTAACACATTTAACTGAATCTCATTATTATGTTTTGGACTCCTTAAAGCAGAGTGCTGAAACTGATTTTCCATAGAGTTGAAGTAATTGTATAATTTTCTGTTAAATTTTTACTCCCTTTCTTCATTCATTCATTATCTGTAAGCGCTTATCCAGTTCAGGGTCGCGGTGGGTGTAGAGCCTACTTGGAATCATTGGGCGCAAGGTGGGAACACACCCTGGAGGGGGCACCAGTCCTTCACAGGGCAACACACACTCACTCACACCTACGAACACACAAACTCCTCACAGACAGTCACCCAGAGCAGGACTTGAACCCACAACCTCCAGGTCCCTGGAGCTGTGTGATGGCGACACTCCCTGCTGCGCCACGCTGCCACCCAACAAATGATTCATTTGCACCTAATTGCAATGACAAAGTTAAAAGAAAGAAAAAGTGGCCTCTGAATTTTGAAACTTATACTGTATATTCATAGATTTTGAGGAGCTGTCGTAGTTGTGACGGTGTGTGTGTGTGTGTGTGTGCACATATGGCAAAAGCTTTTGATTTTTCATGTTTTTCTGTTCAAAAGGCTTAAGAATTATACACATTGGCATCTTTGCATATTACACGGAGATCCTCAAACGGAGTACATTATGCTGTTGAAGGAGAAAAGTAAAAGGCAGAGAGAGCTTTTTTCTTCTTTTGATCAAGAAAAGTGCTCCTGCTCTAACCACTTTGTTACCATTTTTTCTACAAAGCCAATACTGATGTAAATCTTGAAAATGACAGGAAATAATGGCTCATTTCATGCCAGATTTGACTAAACGTTTGCTCTGTTACTTCGTTTGAATTGCAGTCAGTCAATGTGATGCTTTTTTTTTCACTGAGACACTCATTTTCTTTCCCTCTTTTTTTCTTTACTGCCAAATCAATAGAGCTCAGGCTGCGCTAGAGGCAGACAAGTCAAGTTTGTGGCGGTGGAGAAATAGAGCGATTTAAAATGATCCCCACTCTTGCTGATATACTGAAAGAAAAGAGTATGAAAGAATCTTGAGGAGTGAGAGGGACGCTCGCTCTCATATTTGCTTTAATGGCTTTTCTGTTATTGTGGGTCACAGTGAAAGCAACAGTGCTTTATCTTTGCCATTTCCTTTGGCGGTGGTTGTCTACACTTAAGTTCAAAGAGCACACTTAAGCAGGGGTCGGAGAAGCTGTGAGTCTCACCGATGAGAGCTTCCCATTTGCCGTTGGCCTGCGTGACTTCGTAGGCGCAGCGCATTTCGCTGTAGGTCACGCCCCCGATGATGAAGACTATGACCCGTGGACCTGTTCGCATTTCCCCGGGACTTTTGTTCTTGTGCCAGTTCCCATAGCGAGCACTGCAGAGAGAGCAGAGTCAACATAATGATCTGCACTTTAGTGCACAAGTAGCGCTTTGAGTTATACATTTTTCTTTCATACACCATCTCAGAAAAATGCACGATGTCTGATGTTGATGTTTCAGATACTAGAAATTAGACTTGAAAAGTCCTTTTTAAAACAGCTACTTCTTTAATTTTATAACATTGAAAGGGTCAACCCACTTCTTTTTGGTTACTGAGCTTATACATATTAATATTACATGTTGTTAACAGGTAGTTTGTTGCAGTTTAAGTATTTGTCTCATTTCTGGGAAGGCTTTATACATAAAATGGAGTGGCATAATTTTAGAGAATACATTTCCAATGGTCCACGCTCCAAAGTCTAAGGACTTTATACTCCACTAACCCAAATTTGGTGTAATAAAGGTTCACAACTGAGCAGGTATCAGCAGTGAGCACACTATAAAAATAGCTGGCTTTACCTGGTAGCTGTTGTGGTTTTAGAAGAAGCTGTGCGTGTGGAAATGTACGGGTACTGCTTTGGGTCCAGTTTGTCTTCAATAGCATCCTGTAACATTCACAGAGGCAATCTAATATAAAAAGTTGACTTTTACTTTTTTAAGACATACTCTTAAAGTAACAAGAAAAAAGACAAGTGGAGGAATGACTGGTGAATGAAATGGGTACCTCCATGATGTCCTTAACCAGAGGAGTCCACCTGGAGAGCTGGTAGGTCTGCTCACTGATTCTTTCTTTACGGTCAGGCTTCTTCTTACGTGTTGTGGTTTGCTGGGTAAATGATGAAATGCCATCAACTCAGTCATTTATGTGCATCATCACTAGAAACATGAAGTTTTCCCCCACAATACAAGATTTACTGACAACAAAAGCTTTTAAACAACAATATTTTGTGATAAAAAAGCTGTATTGCATTAACTAAGAGCTAATGTGAAACATGGGCATGTTATCACAAGTAAGCTGCGGTGAATTAAAGCAGTGTTAATGGGAATCACCTCTGAGATGATGGGTATAGACATGTGAGCCATGTTGGAGATGATGTCACTGTCTTCTGGGGGAATCTGCGCATGCTGCAGAAGCTTACATAGGTTTTCCTCTGTTACGCCTGAAAAACACAAAACAGAAATAGAATCAAGGACAGAGAACATTAGCATAGCAAAGAGAGCCTATAATATCACGTATCTTAGGTCTCAGGATTATATCCAGATAAAGATTACCCACATTAAAATGCTGATGTAAATACACACAAGACACATTTAAAAACAGATTTAAATCTGATCACTCAAAACACTCCAGGAGGTTGTCTGAGACTAGGGATGGGCAATAATATCAACAACCAAAACCCAACCCAGAACAATAAAACTCGGCCCAACACAACCAAATACACTAGCGATAAATCCAAATACAAATCTGCCCAATACAAATGAAAATCCCATCCAATAAAACCAAACACAACCAAAACCCCTCCAAATACAACTTAAAACCCCACCCGATACAAACAAACCCCTTGAAATATTCAGAGAAAGTCAAAATGAAACTACATTTGACCCCTATAAGTGTAAATGCTGTTAAAACTGTAACATGTTATAATCCACATTCTAGTGGTATGAAATGATCAGGTGTAATCAAGGTTAATAATAAACAGCAGCTATATCTGGAAAATATAAAATTATCAGTATGAATTTAGCATTCAGTCCTCGCCTGGGGTTACACGCTCATTCACCACAGTGACACCACACCGGAGATTAAATCTGTAGCCTGAAGACTGCCTCACCATTTTTGAGGAAAATGTAGAGGAGAATGATGCGGATCTTGTCAAAAATGGACACATTGGCGTCCAGCAGGATGGGCACAATGGCTCTCATTGGGTCTTTGATCTTCTCTCCTTCAGCGTCTGAACCCATGGCCAGGTCCTGGGAGAGATCAAAGGGCTGAGATGGATACAGAGCCAATATTTCCCCTAGTCTCAAGTTAGAGTATGCATACACATTTATTTTATATAGCATATTTAGGCTTGAAGTCAGCAAGGGCATGTTACAAACACTGAGGCCAAATGTGAGCTTTACCTGCTCCACACGGCAGAGCTTGTCCACTGTGCCTTGATAGTGTTTCATACAGTCCTCTGCCAAGTGCAGGTGAGTGGAATACTACAGAGAAAGAACAAAGTAAATTTCAGTCAGTCATTTTCTATAATCATTATTAGAATAAAGCAGTCATACTGTTTTAAACATGGGCCATCGCCCCCATGTGAGGGACCCACTGTATGGGGCATGAACGTCTATAATACATATTCACTTTTCCATATATCTCAATATCAATTAATAGTTTTAGTTGTAACAATTATCATTCTATAATATTTATTTTTAAAAATGCTCTGTTAAAATACACAAATAATGTAGAGTCTATGATTGGGCCTCGTGTGTTGTTCTACCTTGCTCAGTTCTTTCTGATACTGAGGCATCTTCTTCAGCATTTGGGACAGTTCCTTTATGGTGGTCTATAGAACACAAACACAAGAATTTTAGGTGAAACACAAGAATTTCAGCAGCAGCTCAGCCACGAGTTACTAAAGAGATACAGCTATAAATCAAACAGATACAGCAGCTAACACACCTTTTCTCCTGTGTTCATCTTTTTACTGGAGGAGAAGTCCTTCAGTGACTTAGTTACAGCACTGTGAGCAAACAGATAGAAAATGTGAGTTAAAAATGTTTTAACCCATTAAACTCCAAAGATTCATCACTTGCAGGTTCAAATATATAATTTTAGATATTCTATATGTATAGTGCAAACCTGGGTATGCTTTGCCACAGTTTTTATATTTCATTAATGTTTATCCATCAACACTGCAGATTGTTTATTAAAAACACAAGACTATTCCCAAATTGCCAAAGAGAAAAATGAAGAAGCTTTGTTTTGACAGTGAAAACATGCATGTTCCTCTCTTGAAATCCATTAACGTGATATTATTCTGTGTCCACTGATGTGTAATGATCTGTACAAAAGAAGTTAACTGTATGAATTTTATGGACTGCGTGGCTTACGTGGAGACCTCAGCGATGTGTTTGTGTCTGAGTGTGACCCACAGGTCATCGTCCTCGTCCAATAGTACCTCCTTCATACGAGTGTCTCCCATTCCTGTAGTCTCATACCTGACTCACAGAAATACACCACCTTCAAACAACCAATCAAATGTATGCATACTACTTTCCTAATATTTACCTAGTTGATGTAGTTGGTAATTAAACAGCTCTTGTTAGAATAAGAAAAGTGTTGTCCATAAAATATCCGACACTGCAAATGTATTTGTCCTATTTCCTTTGTGATTTAATGAGAAAAATCTTAATACACTTGTGAAATTTCATAATTGTGTGTAATAAACAGTAGTTACATTGTTGTTACATGTCTTCATAATGTGCACTTACACAGCTATTAGAGACAGAGTGAAAAGTAGGACCACCAATTACTATATTGATCTTTATTGACATTAGGCTTGTCACAGTAATAGAATTACTGACTTTTCATACAATATATGGACATTTTCTTAGTAATTTGTGTTGACCCCAATATCGCCCATTGTGTTTACTGGCATGTGTTTTTACATAAGAATGGTGCTTGTTTTATTTTACATACGCTGTATTTATTTCTAATATATTATATATATTTGTTGAAGAAATTTTATATTCCAATTCCAGTGTCAGAATATTTTTGCTAAAAGTTAATTACTAACTAAAAGGTATACAATATATTATAACAGTGGCATAAAATTATCTTAAAATGACAATAATATCATTTATTGCTATTATTTTTGGGACAATATATCAATCTGAAAACACATCTGGCTTTTGTGACAGGCCTGATTGACCTGACTGACTTATTTATGTGAGTTTACTTGTAGACGTCATTCTCGATGGGCAGCAGGTCAAAGGCCATGGCCTGGAAGGTGAGTTCATGTAGCACAGGAGAGACTGGATCAAACCCTCGGTCCAGAATCAAGAGCTGAGAACGAGCCTTATCTGGACCCTGTGTGTGTATGAGAGTATGGGTGGAAAGAGACAGAGAGAGCGAGAGAGAGAGAGAGAGACAGAGAGAGAGAGAGAGAGAGAGAGAGAGAGAACATAAACGTTTGCGCACAGATCTCACTAATGTAAAATAATATAAAAATATATAGAGGTCAAACTCAAGGAGGTTTTACATAAAGTTTCATAATGTAAAGCAATGTTTCTGTAAGATATTATGCCTTTCATTCTGCCTCTCTGACCTCTCCCATGGTAGGGTCATCAGCTTTGTAGCCGTCCAGTTTGTCCTGCAGCATCTGAGCCAGAACTGCATTGTCCTTGTACTCTCTAAGAAAGCAGAAATATACAAAGTCATATATTCATACAGTTGGTCTGAGCTCTATACATAGTATTGAGATGAAATTACAATATGTAAAATAGTATATACAGTACATATCATGTTACTAAGCACAATATGTATCCTCCTTGCCCTCACCCTCTGTATCTGACGGCGGGGTACTCTTTCAGTGTAGCGCACAGTGTAGCAATCTGCTCGGCTAACCGCTCCAACATCTGTGGCTTCACATCTGCTTTGAAGGGGCTGTAGAAGTCCTGAAAGGCATTGGGTCTGTCCACAGAGAACACCTGCACATGCCCAGAAAACAACAACAAATCAAAAGACAGATTCATGAAATTGCCATGCAGCAGCTTAAACTGCCAAACTGACACCTCATCACATTAACTACCAAACCTGTTGCATTTACATTCATGGCATTTGGCAGACACCTTTATCTTAAATGACATATTTCTAAATACATTTACCCCCCACGTTTTTGTACCAATTCCACCTCATCCATAACACCACCCTATTCCTTTGGAGACACACGAGGTCAGCCTACTGATGTTTCTCCAACTGCTGCAAACACAACACCTCTGAACAGCTTAAAGCATTAGAGGAGCATGCAAACTGTCCATATCCAACACATCAGCAAACACGGACCAAGCAGGTCCTGCCCAAGCTAGGAATCAAACCTTAATCTGCCATGTGGAGTGCAGGAGTGTTACTCACTATGGTACTCCAATTTCCGTTAGCACTGTGCTGAGTAGAATAATAATTATATAACTAAGAGTTAATACTATTAAGAAGTAACAATAATGCGTATATAAATTATTTACAAAAATGGAAATAAAAATAACATCCCAGATCTGATCACAACTTTTCAGAGACGATGCATCTGTAGAGTAGTATTTTAGGATGATCTTAGACTGTATCTGCAAACTAATTATTTTACTATTTAACATTAATTGGAAAGTTTATAATGGTGTTTCCTCACTGATTACAATCATGTGTGTGTATAGTAGTTAAGCTTAATCCTCTGATGTGGCTATGACCAGTCGTATGGTCAGTAGACTCAGCTGCCCCCTCTGTATGTAGGTTTGTGTCTTAGTAGGTGTTTACAGTGACACAGAGCCTCATCCAATCTGCACCAGATCCTCTTTATACACTTAGTTTGACCTGTATGCAGTGTGATAATGTACTCTCTCTCTCTCTCTCTCTCTCTCTCTCTCTCTCTCTACCCACCATCCCATCTGTTTCAGGTCACATGACACAATCCTTCAGAGGGCCAAACAAGTTCCTCTTGCCCCGCCCATTCAGACTGACCACCTGCTGGCTTGTAAATGAGATGTTTAGCCAATAGGATGCAGGATTAGTGCTGGGTTAGGGAGGGTCCCTACAGCCATCCCCTGGATTAATTATAGAGGACAACAGCAGGCAGGATTGGAGGCAGAACGATGGCCCAGCTAAAGCCGCTCTGGAACATTCCACCATCATCACTTCATTTACACCTCTCCTCTTGTTTAGCTTGGTGTACTGTTGTGCAGCTATGTTGCCTCAGCCCTCATTTCTCATCTCTTTTTCATCTCCCTCTCTCTCTCTCTGTGTGTGTGTGTGTGTGTGGAGACTGACCTGTGACTCATATGGCAAGAAAGCGATGTTAATTTCCGCCAAAGTCTTCATCACTTTGGCCGCACGGGATTTGGTCAGCAGGTTAAAGAGAGAATCAGGGATCGCTGGATGAAAAAATAGAGAACAAGAGACAAATGTTCAAATCCAGTGAATACAGGACCCCATCTTTCACTCATTCTTTATTTGTAACCACTTCATCCTCTTGAGGATGTTCACACTGTTGTATTTTACACACTGTGTAATATATATATATATATATATATATATATATATATATATATATATAAAATATTAAGTACATTGGAACAATTCAAGATGTTAAAACAACAAAAAGTGTGATGAGCTCATTTTTGTCTGTCTTTGCTGAGCCATGTGGTTACTGTGTGTGTGATGTAGAATCCAGAGGGAGTGGGCACAGCTTTATTTTAATTAATATTAACTACTTATTAGCAGTTTTATCATTTATAGTAGTATGTATCATTTTAGTTTATGAAATCTGAAATCTGAGGTATGTAGTAATCAGCCTGTACTCTATTAGAAAAGTTCAAATATGAAAAAGTGAACTCTTTAAATTGGCTGCTGTGCATTGTTCCACTTGTGGTAAAAAAAAAGGAAGAGGTTATAGAAAAAAAGAAGAAGTTATAAAACAATAGAAAGTTTCTTCCTTAAACATTTTCTTATATGGAGTGTGTTTGCTTTACTAATCACTTTTCACTATTAACATTACATTGACTATTAACTATTAAGTTGTTTTATGCTCAAGAAGCTCTTGAAGTCACCTTTTGTAAGAGGGAACTCCAAAAGTGTCAGAACGTATTCCACAACATGGCAGTTTTGATTTTTAAATGAATATTTCTTTAAATCATCATCATATCGTAAATCAGATGTGAGAGAATAAAGATTCTTTAATTGTGGAATCCCCTTGTGGGAGCATTTCTTTGTGGACAGTCGCTGTCATTCCTTTTCATTTGTGTGTTCTCGGGCAGTGATCAGAGAAGGGCTGGGGGAAGGACATTTGGAAAGCTGCTTTACAAACAACAACAACAACAGCTTTGGTGGTGGATGTTGGTCAGTGACTCAGTATAATTCCTGCTGATTTGTGTTGACCTCTTAATTTTGTGTGCACTCCAAATCTGTCCAGCTGCATCACTGCAAATAATAGTAGTGGTCTGTCATGGTTTGTGTGTAAAACAACAAAAGGTTTGATGCACTGTAACTGAAATAAAGCAGTCACTAAACATTTCTTCTGCTATTAGCCTTTTATTTTTCAATTAAAATGCTTCTACATGCTGATAAACTATCTCCGTGGCTAATAATGGGCAAGGAAGCAGTGCTATTAAAAATGGAAATGGCTGATACATTCATTTTTATTGGAAGGTCTTAATTAATTAACTAATTGATTATTTTATCATTAATATAATAAACAGAGTATGTACATGTGAGTATCCCATATCCATCCATATAAAACCATATCCATTAGTCTGAAAATTCTCCACAAGGGGGAGCTGTCCTGACTGAGCTTTCCCACTGCAGTAATATTCAGTTCGGCTTTTCTGAAATGTTCAGTGTAAAAATAAAATCACTAAATGTCAGTAAAACTGGAATGCTTCTAATATCTGTGATCACATAGAGCTGGCTTAGGTAGCGTTAAACCCTGTATGGAAAAAAAAGTATACCACTCTTAGCTTGGCACTAACACTGCATTGAAATTCCCCTAGACATGGAAGCAGAAATTAGCATTATCAGAGTGGTTCTACATACAGATATGGAGCATGAGTAGAAATATTTTCAAGAGGAAAAACTGATAAATAATGATATAGAGCAGAGGCAAGTTTAAGATTGCTGTAAGATTCTCAAAAAAAGCATTAGAAAAGCCTCTCGATAGCTGCAAATTCTCTAAAAATGCAGTTTATCATGTATTCTGTACTCTAATAATGCAGTTTTGTGAACCCCATAGTCAGAAAAGTGGGAACACCCAACCTGAAATATGTCATTTGTTAATTCACTAGGACTTTTATTTAATAGACAACAGGACAAAAACATATTTTCAGTATTTTCAGTGACAATCTTAATTCTATACAAACAAATTTTGAGAATAAGATACTGACCATCTGTGAAGAAGACATGAGCTCCCCTGTAAAGTGGGGTCCGGGGGTCTCGGAAATCATTGATGAGACCCTCAACCGACTGAAAAGCAAAACACAAAATACATTTTTAAAAAGTGATTTAAAATTTAGCTAACAATCTCTACAAAGTTTACAATTATTAAAGTTGGGATGGACTATCCCTGCCCTGTGAAGGACTGGCGCCCCCTCCGGGGTGTATTCCTGCCTTGCGCCCAGTGATTCCGGGTGTGCGCCGGACCCACCGCGACCCTGAACTGGATAAGCGGTTACAGACAATGAATGAATGAACTATCCCCAGGTCCTGTCGTTTAAATACAGCTTTTAAGCACACTTGGTAGACAAAAGCATCTCCAGTTAGTTGCTTTGATTTCCATGTGGTGTGTGATATGCAAATCAGCTCTTAGTTTCCTCTGGTGACCAAAAGTGTGCATCCTTCATTATTAAAGTCCTCCTGGTCAAAGTTTGTACACACTGTGACTATATGTATCACTGTCACAACCCACAAAATACATGAGTATTAGAGACTATAACCTTGACCATGCAGCCACAGCTGCTTTCACTCTTTATAGACTCTACTTTTGTACAGTAATGTCCTTATAT
The DNA here is from genome assembly GCF_029633855.1 of Hoplias malabaricus. Taxonomy (NCBI): domain Eukaryota; kingdom Metazoa; phylum Chordata; class Actinopteri; order Characiformes; family Erythrinidae; genus Hoplias; species Hoplias malabaricus. The sequence goes on along the minus strand of NC_089819.1, from coordinate 14,581,722 downwards.
GTTACTGGCACCCCTCCGGCATGTTTGAGTTACTGCATCTCTGAACAGAAATATGAACAGGTATAAAACAATATCAAAACAATATGAACAGCAATATCAGAGGTTTCTCAGTACGCTCCCAATGCACACACTTCATCAGCTCCTCATATTACATTCCTGCAATACACAAAAGACTTGATGGATGCTGCTGTTTATAATAAACTAATGCTTGATGATACCACAGCAGACCATTAATGACACCACATCACTGCCTTTCTTTATTAATTAAGTGCAGGGAACATCATGTTGTTTTCAATATTTAATTACTTGTGCAGTTATTACCCATTTCTCTCTCTCTCTCTCTCTCTCTCTCTCTCTCTCTCTAAGGATGAGGGGTAATGGAATAATTATTACCTCATCAGAGGGGGTTATGAGATAAATGCCTTCCATGGTGGGCAGGGGCTCACGTCGTTTGGTGATGTCCTCAACAACTGCAGCAGAGGAAGAGGAAGAACAAAGCTGAGGCATGAATGAGATGTGAATAAATAAAGATGTTTGTGTGCATTTATTTACCAAGTTCTGGAATTAAAATCTCTGGCCCTTCCTCATGTCTGCCAGCACCACTTTCATATTAGGCTTAATGTCTCTAGAAACTATGTAGTTAAACATTTACAACGCATGTAACAACAGTGTTACAACAATGCCATCTACACAAAGTGAGTTACAGTAGTAATGCGGGAGTTTATGCAGTGGTTGTGTAATTACTACTCTTCTCCATTGTGAAGAAGCTGTATACTACAAGTAAGAGGGAACAAATTCCCTATTAATACCCATCATTTAGGAAAGACTTTTTGGATGTCCACAACACTTGGCCATGTGTTGTATGTGTGAACTCACTTGTGATTCCTTCTGACATGATATCTGTCATTTTGCAGCAGGATGAGATTATTCTCATGCTGAGTTTGTCCACCACCAGCACCTGTGTAACACACGGATACAGACCGATGTTCAGGGCTCTAGTTAAAACAATGTTATCTACATCTAGCTTCACTGGTGCTGTGAACTAACATCGCTAACAAATACTAGAACAGTCACTCAAAATCTCACTCAGATATGATCTTTACATTCCCACTACGTTAGAGTTGCTGGTGTGGTTTTGGCACCGTATACTGATGTAATTTTAGCTATATAAACAAAATATAAACAAAATTCCATCATGTAGCTGAACGCTGACTGACTAGTGTCTGTGAAAAGTGTCATATCTTTGTAGCTCCAGCACTAAAGTAAAGAAGCAGGATCTGGACACCAAACCTGTCTCGACTGACTTCTGATTTATTTTATCTGAAGTATGTAGACTTAACCATTCCTTTATAACACAGTTACTACTGATTTCAAGTATATCCTGTACATTAGTGCAGAGTATAAACATATTATAACAACAAGCCTTTGCGTAGATCTGTATTTGCCCTCTGTGTGTTTTCTTAGATCATAATTGTTCTTTTCTAAGATCATCAGTTGAACTTACCTTCCATTCTCCTTTCGTTCTCACCTTCTTGATGACATCATTCATAATCTCTGTTCAAAGGAAAAGACAATTATTGACATATAGGCCATATACATAATAATATAATTCTACCACTTTTATAAAACAGAGCTCTGGTTTTTGGTCCAAAATGGATTTTAATACATGTTTATGGCAGTTTATGTATAACGTCACTGTCCAAAGGAAAACATGTATCTCAAAAATGTTACTTTATAGAAGGAGGAGGACACCTTCTTAACTTTCAGTGGAAATCAATGTAAAAAGATCTTCATTTGAAAGTAATTTGAGAGCATTTCTATTGGTCCATTCTTCGTGAAAATGTGACACAATTTGAAGGACAGCTGCTGTGTTCAAATGATGTAATCATTTAAATATCGACAAAAATGAAGATACACCAATGAAGTTTTTCTTTGGAGACGGAAGACATGAAGTGAATTTGGACATCCTGGAGCAGCTGCACATGAACCTGAGGAGTATGTTCTCAGGCGCACACCATTCAGTACCGATGGAAATAATGCTGGAGTGTATAAGTAGAGCCTGTTGCTGTAGCAAAGGGGGACAAAAGACCCTTCATTTGTACAGGGTGGGCCATTTATATTGATACACCTTAATAAAATGGGAATGGTTGGTGTATTAACTTGCAATGCAACCCTCTTCTCCCACTCTTCACACACTGATAGCAACACCGCGGGAGAAATGCTAGTACAGGCTTCCAGTATCCAGTTTCAGGTGCTGCACATCTTGATGGTATGGTGTGGTATATGGGGTACAAAGATAGTGGGGCCATTCTTCATCAATGGAAACCTCAAGGCCACTGGATATGCGAAATTGCTACATGATGATGTGTTTTCCTCTTTATGCACTGAAGCTGGCACATTCCCTGAGTTATGGGTGTCAGGTCCGAGCATTCCTAGATGAACTGTGTGAAGAGTGGGAAAAGAGGGTTGCACTGACAATCCAACACAATGGGCAGCACTTTGAACACATTTTATAAGTGGTCAGAAACTTCTAAATAACTCATGAAAGAATTAATGTTAAAACCAAGCACACCATTGTTTTTCTTGTGAAATTCTCAATAAGTTTGATGTGTCACATGACCCTCTTCCCATTGAAAAAAAAAGTTGGATCCAAAATGTCCTACTTCAAAATGGCCACCATGATCACCACCCATCTTGAAAACTTTCCCCCCTCCCCTCCCATATACTAATGTGCCACAAACAGGAAGTTAATATCACCAACCATTCCCATTTTATTAAGGTGTATCCATATAAATGGCCCACCCTGTAGTTTGAACAGGTTTCCACAAACGTTTGACCATATAGTTTATAGTCAAGCCTGTTTATTTTTACATTATATTTTCATATTAGAAATCTACACCCCTGGTTCATATCACTGTCACTGTATACATTCAGAAAGGTATGGTAGACGTACATTATTGCCACTAATTATACAAACAGTGTAATAGTGCAAGCTGTGTTCCCTACATTCTCTTCTCCAGAAAGAGAGGTGAATATTTGTTAGCTTTTATTATAGTCCTGTGTAAAATAAAAGAACATCATGTTCCCTAATTAAAGGTACTGAATTGACCCCTGGAGGGTACCACCACAGTGACAGTTTTCTGACAGGTTAACGAGTAAGTTTCTCTTCCTTTTACCAAATAACCTCCCCTTTAAAAAAGAAACAGGGAATAGCAGCCCATTCTGTGTAATTAAAGAACATGAGCTTAGTCTTTTTCTATTCAACCCACAACAGTAACTCTGAATATAACATTATTACTTTTGCAGAAAACCATATGGTTGAGGCTCCTAGTGATTTATGAAAGTGTGATGATGCTGAAGGCATGTTTGCCACACTCTAAATATAACAGAGAGGTGTGTGTTTAAGTGTTGGATTGAGAGCTCAAACTCGCACATTCTGAAACACACACACACACACACACAAACACACACACACACAAAAACAAGCTCACACTTGCACTGAGTGAAGTCACACGACTGTAAGTTGGAACAGACTGAAAAAGAAAGTTCCAAGAGCAATTTTCCTTCCCTCTGTAAATATTTCCAACAATTTCATTAAAGGAACTCTGTTGTGACTCAGTGAGTCAAAGTACAAGAGCAGATAAGAAGCATATAGAACATTCTGAAGCAATTGCACATGAGCCTAAGGTCACAGTGTGGTCACTCAATGGCAGTTGTTGGCTTGAGGGCTATAAAGCCCCCCAGCTCACTGCTGTTCACAGGAGTTATAGTGAACAAACAAATGCTTTTGGGATGAGTGGCAAATAGTGGTTTTAATGGTTCAGAACTATTCTGGCTGAACACCATCTGGTCTTTACAGAAGTGTTCCACAATGTAGTCTTGAGCCTTTCCCAAATGAATAGAGGCTGTTACTGCAGAAAAAGATGGGGACACTCTCTAACAATATCTTTGATTTCAGATGAGGTTTTGGGTGAAGTGCCCAGAAAGTTTTGGCCAAATTGTGCAGCACGTCATTATCCAAACTTGTATCAACTGCTAAAATCTGGCACAATTTCTCCAGACATAAATACAGAAAACAAACAGATTCAAATCACATGTTTAATATAGACCAATGGGCAAACATTATTATTCCTTAATATGGAAACACTGGAACTGAACTGCAGTCTGGTGACTTTCATTTCTCTAATTTTCTATGCTTATGTCACTCCACGGTGCCAAAATGATCATACACTTTGAACGTCAAGTTTAAAAAAAAAGAATCTCCGATCTGGTTCACTGAGAGAGATGCAGCAATCACAGCCCTAATCTCTTCCCAATCCTCTTACAGAACTGGCCCCGCTATTTCTGTTCTCCAACCCGCCCCCCTCCCCTCTCTTTCTCTCTCCCACCATTTGCCAAGGGACTACACCCATTTCCGCCACCTTTCCTAAAATCTCTATTAAATCAAGGCAGTAGTCACTTGGGTGCTGAACACATTAAACAGCTCTGGACACACATTCTCTTCCATCATTCAAGGTGTTGAACTAGGGGAACACACAGAGAAAGTCATTAGTGTAATTGCTGGGTGATTGATTAAGCTCCAGTAAAGGTATATATTGGTTTTTGTGGCAGGCGTCCCGTGAGATACAGCCCACTTGTTTGAGAACAAACTAAGTATGCCAGCCAGAAGTGTCTTAATAGGGTTATTATTTGTCTTCAGAGACTTCAGACTTCAGACACATTTTAAGATTCTACATGAATTCCACCCAGACGTACCTGTCTGCTTCACATTATTAAACTGCCCTAATACCGTATAAACCCATGCAATCTTATCAATGGACCACTCCAGTCCCACTTCAAATCACTCAGTATGGGTTAAGTAACTGTTTTATTGCTGTAATAAATATATAATTGCTGTCCCTTAAAAAAAAGAAAAAAAACTTTTATCTCCAAAATAATAACTTCATAATAGATGAAAAAAAAACCCTTCTTAACGCAAGCGAAGTCCATCTAAAAAGGTTTTGGAGCATTTCTATTGGCCCATTCATCATGACATTTTCACAGAGCGTGAAGGAGAGGTGTGCTACTTCAAATGATTGAGATATTTGTTTTTCTTTGGACAGCAACAATATTTAGTTTCCTCTCTTCTCCTCATTTGCTGTTATACTTTTCATACCTGGTGAACTTTTCATGAACAAAGGACCAATACAGACCCAATTGCCTTTAGATATGATCCTTATATGTTCACCATCACTCTTAGCTAAAAGAGTTCAACAATAACTAAACCTGTAGGGTAGTATATTTACAACAAAACCATATAATCACTGCCAGATCAAAACTTTGTACCTCCATGACACACCTTTCTCATTTTAAGCTGCACTTAATATTGTGCGAAGTGAACCTTTCAAACGAAATCAAAAGAATATATCCAAATTTCTTGGAATAAAATAGGTTTCACATATATTTTCAGTAATAACTTAAAGATAGGTTGTTTCCATTCTCTTGAACAGTAGCTGTTCTGGGCATAAGAGTTTGTCCAATGGCAAACATGTAAATGATGGGATAAAAAAAGAAACAATTTGATATTTTAAGAACCATTTGCGCATTCGTATCGGTCTCTGAATGAACGTTCATTAATTCATGCCTCTTCTGGAAGCGCTTATTCCTTTTCAGGGATGCAATGCCTACCAAGAATCACTGAGCAGGAACACACCCAGGACAGGCCCCCAGTCCATCACAGGGCATCCCACTCTCAACCAGTCAGTCGGAAACTCACACCTGGGTTTACCAGGGTTTATAATGACACTATTGAGGTTGTATCCTTCATGTACACTTTGTTGTTAATCTACTGGTGTAAGTGGGAACAAATGTGAAATTAAGAAGGGAGTTTAGCTAATACACTTAAATACAGCATGATATACTGTTCAGTTTGTGGATATGCAACAATTTGACAAAAACCTGCCTCTTTCGACTAGTCCAAAAGCACTGAGGCAAATAAACAGGTCCTAGCTCTAAACAGCAGTTAGCCAAGATGCTAATGTACAAACTCATATTGATTCCATTCATTTTGACAGCTGACTCATAAAATGAGTCATAATTTGTAAATTGGTGTTCTCCTCCAAGTATGTTAATGTGTCCAACCACATTGGGCAGGCAGCAGTTGAAAAAGCAGCAGTAGTTAGCAGCTCATGTCTCAGAAATATATGCTAGCTTGCTAATACCTTGGTAACATCATGTAGTTGGGACAAAACATAGCATATAGTTGGAAATGGCACCTGAAAAAAAACTGTAAGTTGTTTTTAAATGTTTATAAACAATTACCCACTCTTATCCTGACATGGATCTGTAGCATTGTTAAGTAGTCAGTTCATCCAAAATAGGTCTGAAAGAATCCATTTTCAGCTAAGAACTGTCATGTTCACAGTGCCCTTTTTTAGGATTCAAATCCATAATCTCTTTCCTCAAGTGAAGAATCACTCGTTATAGCAGACTCCCAGTTAAATGCTTCTTTCCAGCTCCTCATACTAGCTCTCATAACTGTGGTCATCTCACGGCTTCAGTGTTAATCTAAAGTGATGTCCTCTCCCAGCAGTTCATCGTGAAAGGCTGTGATTACTGTGTTTGAATAAGTGGAACAGAATGACTGCATTTCAGCTTAGGGTGGGTTATGTGATAATATTTTATCACTGTAAAGGCGAATACAGCTTTCCTGATCACTTCACAGGTATCACTAGTTCTGCTGGAACCTCATATTTAAAACCCAGAATTTTGAAAGGAAACAGAAAATAGCTTTCTGAACTTTCAGCGCGAGCTGAATTATGAAATTGTGCAGCAAAACAACTTCTAAACTTTGTTTCTTTTGGTACACTAGCTACCTTCCAGCCATAACTTTAAAATAATCTCTTTTTTTACACTCATTGTCCACCTTGTTAGCTATACTGACCATGCGGGTAGGCTTAGCAGTTCAGTTATTACAGACTGCAAGTCCATCTGTTGCTCTGCATAATTTGCCTGCCCCCTTTTACCCTGTTGTTTAGTGGTTAGGACCCCCACGTTGTGGTGGTTTGTGCTGTGCTGGTACAAGTGCCTCAGACAGTTTTTAAACACTATGCCCACTCACTGACCACTTTCTCTGACACACCTGCCTTGTTGGTCCACCTTCTAGATGTAGACAGTAACTCTCTGATGCTGCACATTTAGCGTTGGTCATTATTTAGTCCTTCGTCAGTCGTCACTGGACGCATCTATTCTCAGTCCAGCAGTGAAAACAGGGAAAAGGGGGATAAAAAATATGCTGAGCAACAGAAGGACTACAGTCTGTGAAAAGTAATCTTTCAGCTGAAACATACAGCAGTCACACAGTTCCGGGGACCTGGAGGTTGTGTGTTCGAGTCCTGCTCCGGGTGACTGTCTATGAGGAGTTGGTGTGTTCTCCCCATGTCAGTGTGGGTTTCCTCCGGGTGCTCTGGTTCCCTCCCACAATCCAAAAACACATGTCGGTAGGTGGATTGGCGACTTAAAAGTGTCCGTGTGAGTGAATGTGTGAGTCTGTGTTGCCCTGTGAAGGACTGGCGCCCCCTCCAGGGTGTATTCCTGCCTTGCGCCCAATGATTCCAGGTAGGCTCTGGACAAGCGTACAGATAATGAATGAATGAATGAATGCTTAACCCTCTGTTTCAAATTCAGCATCCTTTACTGAATAATGAATTGATAATATTAGCCTGAATGACTAAACCTGTTACTGGACAGACAGAGCTGCACAATGGTAACTGACATATAAAAAATTTGTTTATAATGTTTATATTCTTTGGATATAAATGAACACACACACACACACACACACAAAGTCCAATTTTGAAGCATACTGACACGAAAAGGTCCTAAATTGTGGAATTATCCTAATACTGAAAATGATCAACTAGTGCTGGACCTCACTGCGTCTGGTTCCTGTCACCAACACTGTGACCAAGTCTCAGTCATTCCCTTTAGTTTTTAGAACTGAGACTAATTCTGATCAGCCCACTGTCAGCGACCTTGTTTACATCGTAACCATTTCATTTTGGGAGGAAAAATTGGAAAGTGGAATTCCAAAACGAATCCAAAACTGTTTCGTGGCTATATTAGTCCAACGTTCAGTGAGAGGAGCAGGCGTATCCGCAGCCCTTTAATCCGGGGCGAATACACAGATTAGCGCCTGCGTCCACATGCGCCTTTGTCTTCGACCAGCAGCACAACGCAATGAATTATTATTCAGCACAGCATTTTACCAAGGTATAACCCTCCAAATGATGTGGTCTGCAGATGTTTGAACACACCTGGCAAAATGACACGTTTCTGTGAATCATACAAGTGAAAATATATACTCCTCCTGTAATAGTGAACAGTCAACTAAAGATGGCCTTTTAACCATGCTCTAATTTATGCACAACACTGTACACTCAGGAGAAGCCATAAATCAGCGTTAGCTCACTGTGTTGTCATTTGCACAAAATATATTATAACTTCTACGCTCTAAATATGAAATACATCCCCAGGAACCATACAGTAACTCACGTCACCACCCTCTCAAACATGCACTGAAAAAAGCCACCACACGAAACTAAGTCAAACAACAGTGTCACACAAGCTGAGCATGATCAGTCTGTGAACAGTCTACACGCGTGCGGTTCTCTTACTTTCTCCAACAATCGCCTTCAGCCCGAGAGGTGCCATGATGCTCCGACAGCTCCAACAATCAATCTCTCTCTCTCTCTCTCTCTGTCTCTCTCTCTCTCCTCGCGCACCAGTATTCCGGTAAACCACGCCCCCTTCACTTCAACTAGCGACGAAGCTCCACTTCATTCACTGCATTTTCTGCCAAAGTCCCTCACTAATATTAACGTTCGTAAAGGGCCAGTTTGGCTATTTTTATTCATCTTTCCATTAAATCCACATTTATCTACAAAACACGTCAAAAATTCTTTAGCACAACCATTCCCAAATCCCCCATATCCCTTTAAAGACCCCCTCTTGTCAAAAACATTAAGTTTAACCTGGTGAACATGTCCAGACAGACAGATTTTCGTATGTCATTCTTATGTCATCCATTTTAAAGACATGGGCATTTTAAACGGTATGAAATTTTGATAAGAAAATCAAATAATGACAGATACTTTAAGCCCACAGCCAAAGCAGTCCAACAGTAAAACTCCTGAGGAACATTCCTATTGGATATTGGCATTCCTGGGCTCAGGTTATCAGGCTAACTGAGAAATCCTGCTTTGTGTAACAGACGCCATGTTTTCCTACGATAGATGCTGCTCGTTTTTGCGTTGTGCCAAGTGAATTTCATCTGAATTGAACGAATAAAGACACCCCCCCACCCAAAATAAAAAACAAACCACTTTAGTTTGAACCGTTGACCCTCCCCAGCTGACGGGGTGAGGCCTACCCTAATACGGGTGGGTAAGGAAAACACTGGCCCTGTTTTTGTCTATGCCTAATCCCGAATACTCCCCCCTCACAAATCTCCTGCTGATGAAGGCAGGGTTGTGTAACCGGACACACATCCAGAGCTCGTTCACCTCGCTTCATTGATTATCAGTTTATGTCTTTTCCTTCTGTTCGTAACCCTAAAGACCAGAGGAGACTAGAGTCATGGGGTCACATCATTATCTGGCAGTTAAACGGACAGATCCGGGTCCATCACAATGTAGAGTGCTAACAGTAAAGTATACAGGGTTCAGACTGGGCCCCTTACAGCATATGTTATATAACAATATTTCAAACAAATATGAGCTTCCAACTTGTGGCCAGCGTGGTCATTTAGGACATGGTTTGACAAGTTTAGAGTGGAGGAGGTCCAGTTGCCTGTGCAGGGCAATGACTTCAGCCCCACTGGAACAACTTTGTGGTCGACGGATGTACTGGAATTGCAGTAAACAAAGGAAAGCAGGTGAATACACAGGTCAGCTAAGACATTAAGATCCTTGTTTCTGTGCTCACTGTCCATTTGACCGGCTCCACTGACCATATAGGAGCATGTTGTATTTGTACAATCCCAGGCTGCAATCCATCTGTTGGTCTGCATACTGGCCTTTCACCCTGTTCTTCTATACGCAGATATGATTGGGTAGTGGATCCTTCTCAGTGCTGCAGCTGTGGGAGTTTTTAAAGCCCTCAGTATCACGGACTGAGGATAGTCCACCAGCCAAATATATTCAGCCAACAGTGTTTGGTGGGTGGTGTCCTGTGTCCACTGATGAAGGACTACATAAACTGTATAGCAACAGATGAGCTACTGTCTCTGATTTTACATCTAAAAGGCTGAGCGTATATGTGTTTCTAATAGATTGGACAGTGAGTCTACACTTTTTAAAACTCCAGCAGCATTGATGTGTCTGGTCCACTCATACAATGATCAGAGTCACTGCAACACTGAGAATCATCCAGCGTCCAGATAATACCTGTTATGTGGTGATCCTGTGGGAGCCCAAACAAAGTATGCAGAGCAACATACGGACCGTATGGATCCGTATGTTTAGTGGAGATAATGAAAAGAATGGAAATAATATTTTTTGGGCCAGTTTGGATTCCTTTCCGCCACACGAGGGCGCCAGATGAACAGTTTTTTCCCACCGTGTGTCTCTTGACTCGCCCCCAAGTGAATTTTCTTCAGCTCTGAGTTTTGACACGTTTCAGGAGAAAGTCCTGAGAGCAGTGGATACTGTCAAAACACGTCGGAGTAGTTTGGGAATTCTTGGCGAAACGGGCGCGGCGTTTCCCAACGCCTCCCTTGGAATGTGTGGAAAATCAAGTCACCTTCCTTTCACTGCCTTTGTCAACGGTCGCCAGATTGAAGTGCGCCTTCTATTGTTTTATCTGGTTAACGCTGTTATCTTGAGAGCCGCACCTGTGCTTAACGGGTGAGCTCACCTCTGTCGCCCAGGCCACACCTTACCCAGGCTCACATTGGCTCAGAAAAGGGCAGAGCTCCAGAAACACCCATCAGTCACCGCCGCCGAGGGCGTGGCGAACTTTTGGGCTGAAGGTCTGTGGAGTTTCTTCTGCTGAGACTCTTGAGCAGCGTTGGTCGTTGGACGGTTTCCTCGCGGGTCTAGGAGTTAACGTTACTGAGTTTAAGCACAGGGAGGAGATTCTTCGAGTTTTTTGTTTATATCAAATCTCAGGAAAACGTGGAAAAGTAGACAGAGTTGTTGAACCTTCAAGGAAGAAACGGAGAAGAAGTTCTGCTGGAGAAACAAACCACTTCATCGCGATGGGGGACTTGGTGTCGAGCCACCTCGACGAGGGAAAGCGGGAACTGGTTACAGGTAACGTACCGCTGCTCGGTCTGGTTCGTTGCTGAGGTAAAACTCGAGAATACCGAGCTCGTTTTCACAGGAAACTTCAGTTCTGTGTTTTCATTTACAGAAAAGGAACGTTTCCCAACGAGGAAACACCCCAGCGCGCTGATATGTCGTTGGTAGCAGTGTTTAAAGGGGGACAAACCATTGTTTTTCTGAGGCGTTTGAGTTTGTGGTCAGGTCCTATTTCTTTCGCCAAATGCCTTCGGTATGTTTGAGGCGACGTGGCGGCTGTTCCCCGTTATTTTTGCAGGACTTTAACCACGCCACCAAAGCCCAGAATTGTGGAGACTGCCTAAACTCTTCAGAAGTGTACTTCATTAAGTCTCCAAACCAACGGGGGCTAACCTACTAAACATCTGCCTCCAAAATCACATACTACCTCACTCCGTTACACCTTCTACTTTGCTAAATGTATTAATGGTGCTGTACTACTTCGACATTAATGTATAGTATAATAATACACTGTCTGGCCAAAATAAATATATAATTAAATAATGACAAAAACACAATGATATTTTATCAGCTCCACTAGACTTATAGGTGCACTATGTATTTCTAAAATCTCAGATTGTTGTCTGTTTGTTGCTCTCCATACTGTGTAGGCTCCCGTCATGGTCAGGACCCTTAGAGAAGCGGTATTACTGGAGTTGGTGGATCATACTCAGCATTGCAGTGACACGCGTGGTGTGGTGAGATGTTGGTGTGTGTTGTGCTGATATGAGTAAATCAGACACATCATGGCTGCTGGAGTATTTAAGACCCTCAGTGTCACTGCTGGACTGAGAACCGCCCACCAACAAAATATCCAGCTAACAAACTAAAGGACAACCAACATAAGCTGTGCAGCAGCAGATGAGCTACTGTTTCTGAATGTACAAGGAGCACCAACAATGTAGGCGTGTCTAATAGACTGGACAGTGAGTGTGAACTTCTGGAACACTGCTTTGCCTGATCCACTCATACCAGGGCAACACTCACTAATGCACCACCATCACGTCAGTGTGACTTCAGCGCTGAGTCTTATCATTCCCCCAATAATAAGATCGAAAATAACAAAGATTATGAAGTAAATTAGATATTTCTGTGTTTGATAGTCTCTCCGAATAAAATATTTTCATAATGTATTTAAACTTATCCCACTCTGTCAAATAACGTTGCAAGATGTCAATGCAAATGTCTATGCAAACGTTAGCAGAAATGTAAATTAGATATGAACTGAAATACAGCCAAAAGTCTAGGATTAATAAATCTAGCTAAGCAACATGAGTTGTGAGCTGAAGTGGGTGGGGTTGGTTGCCACATGTCAGTCTGCCCAAGTGCACAAGCACAGTTTATACACTATGTGGCCAAAAGATTGTGGACACATGCTCTTGGGTAGTTTGAGTCCATGTCGTTTTGAAAAGCTGAATTATAGGGTTAATAACCCCACTCTCATGACCCTAGTGGTAATACACTATGGATATCTGCTTGTTTGATTTGAAAAGTAGTTTCTCCTGCTTTAATACAGTTGCAGCCTGTACTCTGGTGGAGAGGGCTTTGGAGTACATCTTGAAAAATTGCTATGAGGTGTTAGTGAGGCTAGGACGGAAAGTTCTGGAACACAGATGCCCTTCTAGTCCATCCCAAAAGATTTAGACAACAATTTGTTACTCCAAAGGATTGTTTCACTGATCCACAGTCCAATGGCTCCATTTTCTTTTAACCCACACTTGGCATGGGGCATGGTGAAATTAGGCTCATGTGTGGCTGCCCCAGAGCGTCCCATTATATTCAGTGCTTTGTTGTGGAGATTATATAAGATGTGTGCAACTGAACACAGTGTGCTGTGAGTTTGGTTAAAGTTTTTGTATGACATGCCCTACCTTAGATTGGAAAGTGTTAACTTTGCCAACCAAGCCCACATTTCTTTACTCCGTCTCTAGAGCAGAAGGCAGTTGTAGCTAAATAGCCCAGCACTCACAAGCATCTACAGTAGAACTCCACTGCCCCAACTTCAGCCCACACTACTGAGGTAAACAAATATGTAGTAGAGGAGTAAAGATGTCAGACTGCAGTGCTAGAGAGTATGAGTTTGAAAATATACCACATATGTGATGACCTTCTAACACACATGTGCTACATATGGAATTTCAGGAATGCCTGGGTCGTGCTCTGAACCCAAGCATAACATGTCATGGTACGCTAACTCAGATAAACTTTACAAGCATAATAAAGGTTGTGCATATGTTCAGTGTCTCCAGAGATTTTCAAACATTGTGCATAATCTGCACAATAAGATATAAACATTCATATATAAACAAAAAAAGTCATTCAGAGTGATTTGAGTTGGGTCACAATGGTGGTGATGGGAGCCTAGCGTCTGAAGATTGGAATGGCTCCAGAGCTCATTAACAGAGATGCATTAGGTTAAATGGTTTAAAATACAGTCTGATAGATTTATGTGAAATAAGATTTAGGCCTACAATATGTATCTAATATTTATTCATTGCAGGATGGTAAATGAAGGTTTTAATGAGGAAAAGACAGATCATTTTTTTTCTCAGGTGTATTTTATCAGTGGAAAATATGGTTGGAGAATTGTGGGGCTTTAGGGTCAAAACCACGTTCCTCTTATGTTTAGAACCCAGTGAAATCAGTGTGTGAAGGATTCATAGCTCAGTTCAACCTCTGGTTTAACCTCTCGTGATGTTATATCCACTTTCCCACAGTAACATGTCATGACATAACTTTAATTTCCATACCTACCTCATTTGAATACTCTGTTTCAGCATTAGGAAGCTGAGGAGTCTGTATTTTCAGTCCAAAATTTAACACTAGACAGGCTTAGTCATACATGTCACACATACTCAGCACTCATTAATGTCTTCTGTTAGCTTACATAGTGAGTCCATTCTCCAGAGAACAGACACAGTAGAAAATTACTGCCTGACCCCACTTCCTGTGTAGTTACGAAGGAGCTTTAAAGGGGCATTCTAACAAATTTCTTTTCAAATTTTCTGCATAATACAGTTGTTGAGAGGCAATAAGTCATTTAGAGTGGTTAGATGTGAAGTTATACACTGAGAAACCTAGACTATGGTGGTGGTGATAGGTACCAGGGGTTACCTAATTTTATTTTTAATGTATATGTATGCATGTCAGAATAATCACTGTCTGGATTATTTATATAGGCCATTTATTGAAGTAGCTTCACTGGCTTAATCTCTCCAGATGTCTGGTTCCTATCAGCGCCTTCTCAGAATATTTCTCTCTGGAAAATCATTTCTCTGCAGTATTTCATTGTGACTTTGTCTGAATAAATCTCCATGAGTTTATATCTAAAATATTTAATCATATGCCGTTTTTGGCAGAATTCCACGTTGTCTTCATTTTGCATCAACAACGCTTTCACTGCAGCAAGCATAAGCTAATCTAATTAAACTGCCGGAGAGTTTACCCCCATATGTTGTTAAAAATGGTGAGGGGTCAAACGTAGGGTAGCTCTCTAACAGGAAATGCAGCAGTCTTATATTTGCCCCTGGCCAAAAGCTTTAGAGTTCTGCTGTGTGAAAGTATTAGCAAGGAGGGTTTATCTAGCTTCATGAGCCAAAGCTTTTTTTCAGTTGTTTCACACAGACATCACGCTAGGGATAGGCTCCTGTTGAAGAAAAAAAATCTTGAACCTATGGCATGATGAACCCATCCCCCAAAATCACTTCCCCTTTTTATGACTTCAGGAAAGTAGAAAGTGTGTGTGTGTGTGGGGGGGGAGTTGTTTTTAATATGATGGGTTTTTTTTCCCCTCACCAGTGACCAAATTCTTAGTCAGCCTCAGAATTGGCTGGAAGTTCACAGAGACTGCTTCCTTAGTCACTCCAAAGAAATCATCCTTTCGGAATGTCTAAAGAATTGAGAGGAATTGTCCTCCCCGTCTAGGTCTATAAATGGGATAGCAAGTCAGCAGCAATGGAAATCTGATTCTGATCCTGTCTGAACCAGTTCAGTATTGACTGTTACAGTGGTGTGAAAATGTTTTTGCCCCCTTTATGATTTCTTATATTTTTACATATTTGTTACCAAATATCATCAAACTAATTTAAATATTAGTCAAAGACAACACAAGTAAATACAAAATGAAGGTTTTTATTTTTAAGGGAGGAAAAAAAACCCAAACCTACATGGCCCTGTGTGGAAAAGGGGTTTGGGGTTTGGGTGGGCCACCCTTAGCAGCAACAACTGCAATTAAACGTTTGCGGAAACTTGCACTGAGTCTTTCACAGCGCTGTGGAGGTATTTTGGCCCACTCATCTTTGCAGAATTGTTGTAATTCGGCCACGTTTAAGGGTTTTCGAGCATGACTCGCCTTTTTAAGGTCATGCCACAGCATCTCAAATGAATTCAAGGTAAGGACTTTGAGTAGGCCACTTCAGCCATTCAGAGGTGGACTTGCTGGTGTGTTTTGGATCACTGTCCTGCTGCAGAACCCAAGTTCATTTCAGCTTGAGGTTACGAACAGTTGGCCGGATATTCTCCTTCAGGATTTTTTGATAAACAGCGGAATTCATGGTTCCATTTATCACAGCAAGTCTTCCAGGTCCTGGATCAGCCCCAGACCATCCCACTACCACCACCATATTTTACTGTAGGTATAGTGTTCTTTTTCTGAAATGCGGTGTTACTTTTACACCAGATGTAATGGGACACACATCTTCCAAAAAGTTAAACTTTTGTCTCATCAGTCCACAGAGTATTTCCCCAAAAGTCTTGGGAATCATCAAGATGTTTTCTGGCAAAATTGAAACGGGCCTTTATGTTCTTTTTGCTCAGCAGTGGTTTTCGTCTTGGCACACTGCCATGTGGGCCATTTTTGCCCAGTCTCTTTTTTATGGTGGAGTCATGAACACTGAACTTAACTGAGGCAAATGAGGCCTGCAGTTCTTTGGATGTTGCCGTGGGGTCTCTTGCGACCTCTTGGATGTGTCATCGCTGCGATCTGCGGTCATTTCGGTTAGCCGGCCACTCCTGTGAGGGTTCACCACTGTTCTACGTTTTTGCCATTTGTGGATAATGGCTCTCCCTGTAGTTTAATAACCTTTTCCAAACTGATAGATCTGTTACTTTCTCTCTCATTTGTTCCTGAATTTCTTTAGATCTTGGCATGATGTCTAGCTTTTGAGGATCTTTTGGTCTACTTTGCTTTGCCAGGCAGGTCCTATTTAAGTGATTTCTTCCTTGAGAACAGGTGTGGCAGTAATAAGGCCTCAGTGTGGCTATAGAAATTGAACTCAGGCGTGATTAAACCACAGTTACGCTATGTTTTAACTGGGGGGCAAACACTTTTTCACACAGGGCCATGTAGGTTTCAAAACTGCATTTTGTGTTTACTTGTGTTGTCTTTGACTAATGTTTAAATTTGTTTGACAATCATTTGAGTGTCAAACATGCAAAAAAAAAACAAAAAACTAAGAAATTATGAAGGGGTGAACACCTTTTTTCACACCACTGTAATGTGCTTTAAAACCACATATCAGAATTGATGAAGCTTTTAAATTTGGCTAATATTTCAAACTGATATTTACACTGTAGAAGAGCATCAATGATACTGGACTCATGATTTAAAATATCTGCATGAATTTATACAATTTACTTGGAGGCCAAGATGGCTGTACATATAAGAGCACAGTGGTGCTGTAAAGCTAGCTTGGAGGGAGAGAGGTAGGTCTGGAACCCCAGACTTCACCAATACACCTCCTAGAGGTGTCACTCGCAAACAAAGTGACTTAAATGCAGCCGAAGCTGCAGGTCGCGTACCACAGGAAAAATTCTACAAAGAAACAGGCCGCATGATGACGCAAATGCACTCGTTCACTCATTGGCCAGAGAACTTGTTGTAGGCCGTGCGAAAAGAGCGTCTGGCCAAGGACAGTCTGATTTTCAGAACACATCAAATTGAGCAAACTTTTAACTGTCTTTATGGATATAATATCAATATTAAGAAGAATTCACTTGTCTAACTAAAGCATTAATATTAGACGTCCTGCAATGGCATAAGGCCAGCAGACGACGAAGTTCATTAGATATTTGATGACAGTGTGAAAAGAGACTTCATTATTGAATGAAGTGCATGTGCATATTTTAACAACTCTTGATGTACTGATCAATTTAATAGATTAGTTTTTGCTGTATTTACAGTGTAGGTAGTATGTGTTTATTCCTTGTTTCTTCTGTGCTGGAAAGTGTTACTTACAGCAGCACTACAGCGTCTCTCTCCGCTTGCTTGTTGAAGTGCACGTCATCAGGAACAGTGATTAGAGAACTATGAAGGTGAAGCAATGAGGGCTCTTGTGAAACCTTGTTGTGAGGTGTAGCTGATCTGATCACAAACGGCCACAGCAACCTTAACGGTTAAGTGTAGGATATAAATGTTCAGAAATATTGTGGTTGCAGGTAGGAAGAATGTGGGGTGGGCTCTGTGTGAAGCTTAAATGTATTGCCATAGGATATTTTGCATCTTAATCTGTGTATAATTAAAATTACTCCATTTGGAAATGCACTATAGGTTCAAGGTATTTCTAAAAGCTATTGAAATCAGCTGAATTGCTTTGTCTGGAGTGGTGTTTTTGATTCAGAACTTCTTTAAACGTTGGTACCTGAGTTCACTAACGCTCTTGTGGCTATTTGCTGTCAAATCCCCACTGCAGTGTTACAACAGCTAGTGTAAACCCTTCAGAAGAAACAGTAGAACCTGTTACTGCAGCAAAAATGGACAAAAGATCTATTTAAAATGTTGCCTTATTTAAGATGTCAGTAAACACATGGCCGTATAGTCTGTCCTGAATATCAGTCTGCTAATTGTGTTTGTCTTGGAAAAGCACCATGTTGCTGAATCTGTTGTCCATGCTTATTCGAGTTGTTTCCGTGACGAGGTCAAATTTTTGCTCACTGCTAGTATCAGCACTGGTGAGGCTCTCAGGACAATTAGCACATGTGAGGAGCTCAGCAAATTAATAAACAAGTGAGCTTGCAGAGAAAAACAAGACCTGCTTTGCCTGCCAGGAAAAGGACAGCTCATGAAATAGGATAATAATCAGCAGTAGATATTCCCACTACTAGCCTTATCTCCATCTCCGTCTGAAGGGACTTCTTTTAACGCCAAGTAATGTGCGCACATTGCACTGTGGCAGTGTGTGGTTTTGGAGCGTTATGTTTGAAGTCTCATGTTTTTATGTTTGAATATTTTTGAAGTTAACATTCTTTCCACTGACGGGTTTAACATTTGAGTCCTGTGGTCCCTTTGATAGACCTTGAAATAAGCTGCAATTAAATCGTCAGTCCAGTCAGTTTGAGTTGAGTAGATTCATTGTTCTGTCTGACGTGTTCGGTTGGAAAACCTCGGAATCCTGTGTTTTCCTGAGTTCTAATCTCCCCCGATCTTCCTCTTTGGTTATCTTCGCATCGGATGCACAGAACTCGTGGTGGTTTCTCCAGAAATGGATCAGATGAGAGCCGTCACAATCAGTTAAACACAACAGTGCTTTATAACATTGTTTGATATGATGCCTGTTATTGTTTGCATTACCTTTTTAACTGATTACGTGATCACTGATTTAATTGACAGAGGCAGTTCTACACATTAGGATACCAAAGTGAATGTACAAGTTATACACTGAGTCTTTGTAGGAAAGCTGTTTCCACTCACACATGACCGTGTACTCTTTCAGTGAAGAGAGAAACTATTAACTTGCCCCATGAATAAAAACCATGTTGAGCATTACAAGGTTTCCTTTACAGTTGGCAACCAAAGAACTTGTCTCCTTCTCCTTTCTGACATCTTTGGACTCGCATGAGCTTGCAAATTGTGTGTAAAATATAGTCATTTTATAATTCCAAAATCTTCCCTATTCACTGAAAAACTGAAAATGGATAAACAGCATATCAGACAATATCTAAAGTGTACTGTGTCTCTACCCTGTTGGAGCCGATGACTGTACAATGATGTGATCTCAGACCTTGCAATAGTTACTGAGAACGTTGAATCTGGGAAAACATGACGTTGCTTTGGTGTAAGACTCGAACATAATTAGGGGTTTCCTGCTTAGAAGGTGGGGGGGGGGTGGTTGTGGGCGAGAGGAAGAAAATGTGGTGATCTCTCCCCAGAGCTCGGTGCTGTAAATGAATTTAACAGGAATAGAGGAAGAGCCAATAAAGACAACATGCATATTCTGAGAGAGACTGCACAAGTTTTGTTAGCCAAAGTAATGTGTTTAACACATTATAGCAATATTGCAATTTTAAAAATAAATTAAAGCTCAGGCTCATAATTAAAAATATTATTGAAGCTGAAAAGCTTGGCGTCACAACCCTGGTGTATAACGTATTAACATTAGCCTATGTACACATGGCACAAGCTGAGGCAGTCTTTTTTTTCAGTATAGAACATCATTTAATTCTGCATGGAGTTGAGGTGTAAACTCTGAAAAGGGGATTTTCTTTTTCTTTAGTAAGTAGTTGTAGGTGTGGAGTGGGTGGGGTAACAGAGCTCTTCACTCAGTGATTACAGCCTCAATCGACCTGTTTGCCTTTTTCATTTACATAGTGTTTGTATAATATTTACAGGCGACGTGCTGAGACAGACATCACACATGCTTATTTTACACTCTTTAAAATGGTGTCAAAATGTGTTCTTTACACAATGCTAAAGAACTACGTTGAGTTATATGATAAAAACAAACATGACGGCTGCTGTAACAAGTCGATAGTTTATGCTGGAGCTCTGCGTTTCGTGGTGATTGACAGATCTCTCTGGCCAATCAGTGCTCTGCGATAGTTACAAATCACATCTAGTCCCTGCTTGGCTTGCTCCATACCAGGTGCGAGCTGGGACCTGAAAAGTGCTGGGTTCCAGGGACCAGGTACCAGATTTGGGTAGTGAAAAAGCAAAAAGAACCAAGCCAAGTCAAGGTTTTATGCAGTGGTGTAGTCTGTGGGGGTCATGGTCTGGTGTGTTGTAATATGCCTGACTTTGTAATTGCAGCTGCTTAGGTCATGATTCTCCTTTTTAACTGGTAACAATGTTAGAGAAGAAGCAAGAGCGTCATTGAGTCTCACAAGTATCACATGAAACTCAGTCAGTGTGTGACTCAGTGACTCTGACACACACACACACACTCGCTCGCACACAACACACACTGTATTTTGTGGTCTCTCCCACTCCTGAGGCCCTGTTCATGACCTATACTCCCTATTTCTTAAATGTTCTTTATTGCTGAACAATAAATTTGTACTTTATTATAATTTTATAACAATAACCTTTTTCTTCTACCATCCAGCAGTGTTCTTTAACTCATCAGGATTTCATGACCTGCTGTCGAGGCCCTTAATGCTTTAAAACTGAAGTATGTGTGAGAAAGTGTGGAGCTCCCACAAAACACACTTAATGGCTCCAGCTTTTTTTTTCCTGCAGTGGGTTCAGGAATCACACTCTTTATATTTTCAGCTTTTGTTCTCTCAGCAGCAAATAGAGGGGAGAGAGACAGAGAGCAAAAAAATTGTTGTATCTTTCTTTCTCTCTTCTCTCTCTATATATTTTGCATCCTCTGCTTTCATGTACTTTGTTTTTGCTTGCTTCAATTTGTTTGCTGTTTCCTATCTCTAAGTGAATTAATTTGCTATATTGATGAGGTTAACACTCCAGGGTGTGTTCCTGCCTTGCGCCCAGTGATTCCGGGTAGGCTCCGGACTCACCACGACCCTGAACTCGATAAGCGGTTTCAGACAATGAATGAATGATAACTTTCTTTCTCCATCTCTCCCCCACCATTCTTTTTCCCTGTCTCTCACTCTGTTTTACTTTCTCTCTCTTCTCTCTCCTGCTCACTCCATCTCTCTGCCCAATCTTCCTTTCTTTTTTTCTTTTCCTTCTCTCCATCTCCCTTACTCTTTCCCACTAGATCTTTCTGTATACCACTCCTCTTCCCTTCCTATTTCTCCTCCCTCTTTCCTTTACTCTTGCTTTTCTCTCTCCCTTCTTTCTTTCCTCTCTCTCTCTCTCTCTCTCTCTCTCTACTGCACAGAGCATATTGAGTGCCCCATATCTCCTGATCTAGGAGCAGCTCTCATGACCTGAGCCTAAATTTAAACCTATTAGATAAAGTGCAGATCTGATCTCAGGCCATTTACATGCACTGGAAAGCCCCCTATAAACAAACTGCATATTCTCGAGTGTGACGGAGACGCCGAGTGTTTGACTAGCGCTGTCGGTGAAGCCCTCCATCATGTGCTGTTAAAGCAACAATGTGGAGAGGTGTGTTTTAAAATGTTTGAGCTGTGGTTGGAATAATACACTGGCCTGGTTTTGTTCTCCATCGACACTTGCAGAGCTCTTCTGATTTCATGGAGCTGTTGTGCTTGGCTCTGATGTTTCTGCACAATGCAGAAATTGGAGATAGAAACTATGTGATAAGGCTGCTTTATTTGGCATACACTTATCTCCTCTGCTTATATAATAAATAAATAAATAAAATAATTGTTGTATTCTTCTGAAATTTTGATTTACAAGAACATGATGGAATGACAGACACATTCTAGTCCTGCCTACTACAGGGCAGTTAACTGTGTAATCTTATGTGAGTTGCTCATATCAGGATATTATTTAGGGGTTTTTTTTTGTTTGACTTTAAGGACCTATTTGCAAGGCAGTCGTTTTTGTGATGTCACAGCACCTGTGCGTTTGCTTCTGATTAGTTCTTGTAACTTAAAATTTATACTCTTTTGATGTGTTTAATAAATATATTAATTTTAATGGCAGCTCAGTAACTAACACTGTTAGAAGTTAAATCGGCTGTGTTTTTAGTGTGAGGCGAAGTCTTGTACTGCACATAATTAATTATTTGCCCTAAGTGATTTTGAAAGGGAGTTAGATGCTAGTACCCAGTACTCACTCAGGATGTGTCAGATGGATTTGTGCAAACAGTGACTGCATTGCCTTTCCAGATGCGTTGCCTCTTTCTTCCACTGCCCGCACACACAAGCTTGAGTTCAAACCCATATATGGCTTTGGGTATTAGTTCCTGTGCCAGTTCTTAAACTCTTACAGCTTTTCTTAAGCTACCTTCTTAGAAAAGGTTCTATGTAACAGTAATAACATTGTAAAGGAAGTCTTTGTGTCTATTTTTGAACCATCTTCACACACTGTTCAAAGTTCAGTCAGAAGTTTGTTTCATTCTGCTCTTCGCTGTCCAAGTAATCCCACATTAAATACTGTTGAGGTCAGGGTTCGGGGGGGGGGACTTTATGCACTTCAACATTGATTTCTGATGTCCATGTAGTGTTCTTCTACACCATAGCACTTACAAAAATGAACAAGAAATACTAGATGGCTTGTCTTGCATTAATTTATGATCATAGCTAATTTGATCATAAATATGCTGATTTTCAGCCCATATTGTGATGTTGTATGTGTGTTTCCCATTCAGTTGTGGATGTCTTATGAGTGTTTCTCACGACTGCTGAGATTTATCACTGAACATAATTGGACAAAGACATTTATATAGCTTACACAAACCTTTCATCCGATAACTCCTTTAAGAGTGAACCCATAGTGCTTCTGTAATAGCAGCTGGGAGGTTTATGAGTGTGCTCATCTGTAGGACCTTTGAGAAGCAACACTACAGTAGGCTGCAGTGTAGAAATGGTCAGTGTGAACTTTCAGTCACCCTCCCACCCTCCATAGCCACTTCTCTTTAATGCTGGATAACTCCTGGATGATAAAACAATGGCTTAATTATATCTTGCAGCCATATGGAGGAAATATGACTGGTTGCTTTTGAATTTCTCCAAAGCAGAGTGCTTTTCATTAATGTGGTAAGATCTGAAAGTGGGGTCAGGATTTTCTGTGGCTTTACTGTGTGTTTGCCATTTATCTCTGAAACAGTGTGTATACTGCACCACACCAAATGTAAATTATGGTAAATATAACTGCAATGTTTGCCCATTTGGTGTGTGTGTGTTTTATGGAGCCTACCTTGACCATAAATATAAAGCTGAAGGCCCTGATTACAACACACCGAAAATAATGGGGTGGCATTGTATCCGCTCTGCCTTATAGAAGTGGAGGATCAGAGCTGCTAGTCCGCATGTTCATTTTGTGTCTGTGAAATGACCAGCTAGGATAATGACCAGTGGGCACAGTCCTGACTTTGACCCTGGTGATTTTCAGTACGAGTGAATATGGAGTATGAGGATGAACACTGAAATCAGAATTGCATCATTACTGAGCGATAAATGCATTTATTTTTCTTTTTAAACCGCGATCAACCACAGACATGCTTGTTGTACCATGGAGGAGCAGAATGTTTAGGTGACATTTCTCTGCATTTAAACAGTGTAGACTATGTACCTAACAATTTATAATATGACTATTGTCTGATCAAATTTAGTTGTTTTTTTTTTTTTTTCTTCTCTCGAGCTATTTAAGGTTTAATTTCTTCTTTGGGTGGGGCTCTCTCCCTCTTCCTCATTTGTTCTCACTGCACACCCCCTCCCAACCCACACATACACAAAGCATTCTTAACTATGTGAGATTTTTTTTTATTATTTTTGTCTCACCATGGGATGCCCACCAGAGCCCCACACTTTTTATTTATTTATTTAAAACCATTTCACATGCAAGGCCCTAAAACACTGCTCTGGACATTTTCCCAGATGGATCTTTTGAAATGTGGTCTATTGAAGTACACAAACAGGTTAATATAGAGCCAGTGTTGTTCCTGTGCCAGCTTTCATGTTAGTACAGTCACACACTGGTTCATGTGAAGGCCCAGAGCAGTGCAACTCAAACACAGCAATCTGCTCCTTTTGATAAAACACAAAGAGCACCGTGTAAGTCACTGTTAATCTTTTACTCTGAGCTCATGCTCTGCTCAGTAAAGAGACTGCTCCATAAGATCTCTTATGAAAAGGGACCGTCTCACTTTGTCCATAATACTATATATAAAATTGAATTCCTGTTAAGCCATTTTCCTAAGGGGATTAATAAAGGTGATTCTTCTCTTCATAATGTACATGCCACGGTCATCAAGTTTGACTTCCAGTTTTTTGTTTTTTCTCTCTATGACATTGTAAACACCCGCAAAGTTAGTCAGTCTTTGAGTTGATTCTAGATTTATTTATTATTTACTCGAAGTGTAACTCGAAGTAATAACTCGAAGTGACACATTTTAATAAAAAATGCTTAGACACAGTAAACAGATTCATTTTGCTGAAGTGGGTTTCAACTCAAGCTTCATTAAGAAGGTGAAATGAGAATGAGAACTCTTCACGATAAGGTGAGGGTGTCACAGTGGTAGGGCAGGTAGCGTCACTGTCACTTTATGGTAGTGTCGTCTTCAGTATAATCTGCAGTATATGTGTTTATCACACAATAAGATGTACTTGGGTTCTACTTCTACTTTGTTGGTCATTTCCAGTCAGACACAAATCTAAATTGTATTTGAATCTTTTGCTAAAGCAAGTTTTCAAACATCTACTGGACAGTGAATGTTTCTGTATATTTGTGTTGTCCATCTCTGCATTCCTAAACTTTTTATTGGCCTGTACTGACCTTTGCCTCTTGCTGTGTGTCCTGCAGTGAAGACAAAAGTGGTGATGGAGGACTTTAGTCATTTGTATAAACAGCAGTACGTCGTGGCTCTCCTCAATAAAGTTCGTTATGATTTAGAGGGAGGAGGCGGCCCACAACCTCAACTGCTGCACCGCAAGGTATGAACAAATTTTTATTTCATTTTGGTAAGTCAAAACAGCCTATACCTTGGTACTGAAACCCAACCTCTCTTTAGGATGGTCAGTAACATCAACCATTGACTTCAATCTTACAGTCTCTTAACAAAAGGACCCTCAAATGGCTGTGTAACTGGAGAATCCAGTGAGGACCCTCCCCTCTTATCAGTATGTCAGTAATTCAGGCAGAAACACTAAAAATATCAGAAAGCACACACACACTCACTTAACCCCTAGAATTTACTGAAACTAAAACTACTAGAATATTTAATATTTAAAAGCTTATTTGATTTAACAATAAAGTTATAATAATGAGCATAAAATCTGGTTCTAGTTAAGATGTAGTGTTGTTTTTTTTTTTCCTCTCTCTCTTCTCCTATTGCCAGTGTCTAAGTTAAACGAAGCTCTTCTTGCTGCTTTTCATATGTGTCATTTGTTTATTTGATTAGAGACTAGTTGTTCTTGAACTATTTCTCTATCGCCCGGTTAATCTCAGTACAAGCTCTAATTTGCCTAAATCTTCAATGTGATTGGTTCATGTGCTTTAAAATTACTGGAGTGCACCTCCTGTTAATATGATGTTTGTGTAGTCTTTGTTGTCTCTAATGTACTTCACTGCAGTACAGATTTCATTAGCTCAATGGGGCAGATATTTTGCATGCGCTAGTACACATTCCTCTGTGATACTTTCATCTCATCTCATGACCACACACACACAGCCACGCCATCTGTGGCTGAGTAGATGTTTAAGTAAACACAACTCTGACCTAAAGTACTTCCAGTGCAAACATCTCTGCTTACAGTATAATTTGGGAAAATTATCCTGGAAAAGCTTAAGGAGAAAATATCAGAGAGTCGTCTCCTATTTGACGTTGGACCAGGCTGTGTCTTGTATGGATTCTTATTTTTTCTTTACTGTGTTTATAGGTGCCACTTGAGAACAAATCCATCTTCTCAGGCTCTCTCTTCCAGTACCTAGAAGAAAACAAGAAATGGCGCAACCGTTTTCTCTTTGTTCCAGATTCGTACAACATAAGCTACTATGAGAGCAAGCAGGTACCCACCTTTAATGGGTTGTAAGAGCAATGACAAATTTAATAATTCAGTGCCTCCTAGACTTCTGCAGCATGTACTGCCTCTGTCTCATAGGAAAACTCTGGCCAAAAATGAAAAATAGACCATTGTGATGCCAATTGTAAACACGCTTACTCACATCCTACTGCAGTGCTACAGTATTCTCAAGAGTGGGATTTTCTGGGTTAAACTAAGGGACAAACACATTTTGATGATGTATCTTGAAGCTTGATGTAGCTTTTGAGAAAGAGCTGCTTTGGGATAGAATTGTGAACGTGGGTTAGCTACTTTTTAGCTTGGAAATGTAAAGTTTGTAGTAAAAGAAGAGTGGGGGGGCTGTATTTGCCAAACAGGAGCTTTATTCATGTGAATAAGTGAAACTGGGTGTGGGGGCCATGGCTACGTTCACATTTACAAGTCTCTGTAATCAAATCAGATTTGGTTATCTATACAACTGATGTTCTTAAATGTAATTTATCTGTCTGTAATCTGTCCCTGAAAGCTCATGAATTTGCATAATAATACTCTTATGCAGTTTGCACTTGTCACAAATGGCTCCCTAAGCCTGAGTAGTGCACAGTGTAGGTCATTAAATAACAGCATGTGCACCAAAGCACTGCGCAACGTGTCTAACACACACCCATTTATATTCAGCGATCACCTGCACGGCTCATTTTCTAACATTTAATGCATTATTCAATGCAGAAGCCGTAGTGTGATTACAGTCTGCGTATCTCTAAAGGTGCTGGCTTAAATTTGACTCGATAAGATCTGATTATTTTTATTTTGCTTTAATGTGACACAGATCTGATTTGAGTCACTTCAGACTGTTAATGTGATTGTATCCTACATGAGTAAATTGCAACAGCTTTTTTTCCCCTACTAATTACACCTGGAGTTTCAACATTTCAATATTCATTTAAATACTGTGTAACCGTGTGCTTGTCTGTTTCTGATCAGGCTCATGACCGAGACCTCCATCCCAAAGGGACAATCAACTGTGCTGGTTACAAGGTGCTGACCTCCATGGACAAATACCTGGAGCTCCTTGAGTCCAGCCTCCCTGGTGAGCTCCAGACTGGGGGAGAGAGAGAGAGGAAGGAGTGGAAGCGAAAGCCAAACTTCAGCGTTTAATACGACTGCTGCTGACTTTTAGCCTTTTGCATAGATAAGACCATTTCATAAAATATCAGAAACCACATAAGCCAGGCTGTTTGAGATCAGTTAGTGGGGCAGTCTGTCATTTTCTCCTATGATACTTCATGTTATAATCGCTTGACACACAATCGCTTGAATCTGTGAGGTTCTTAGGTAGTGTTCCTCTGGTGGGGTGAGATCTTATAGGAGCACAAACTGGTTCATTGAGAGTATAGAAATGTAGTTAAAGTTTGTTTCATCATCTAAGTACTAATTTACATTTAAAAAAAATCCAGTAGTGTTAATATGTAATTCAAAACCAAAAGTGTAGTTCCAGAGTTAAAATAATGACTTGAGTAAATATAGCTGAGCAAAAACTGGCTTGGGTAGAAGAACAAAGTATCGGCTCAAAAAAAAACATGACTGCAGAGTAATTTATAGAACAGTGATGGAACTTCTTTAATTCATCTAGCGTCTACCAAAGTAGGAACTGTAAAAATAAACCACAAAAGTGTGTTGTATGACCAATCGAAGCAGAACAGATGCTGTTGCCAGTGTTATGTTGCCATAGTAAAACTAACTATTAGTCACAGATTTGTTTTAATGCTTAAACCCTAAAACGTACTTGAATATAATATAGATTTTCCTTATTAAGTAAAGGTTAATTAGAATTGAAAGTATTGGATTCCGAAAGTGCTCTAAATTTACAACACTCTAAAAATTACAAATCCATCAGTATTTTACTTAAGTTTATATAGTTAAGAGTTAATGTAACAAGTTGCTACCCACCTTTCTATGTGGTTAAAGATGTTTAATGAACTTGCTTGTGTTTGTGTCTCTCTCTCTTTCATATATAAAATTCTTTTTTAGATGTGAAAGCTAAAGTGAGCAGCTCCCCCTTCCTGAAATGTGCATCACAGTTCCCAGTGATCCTCTGGCACCCATATTGCCGTCATCACTACTTCTGTGTGGCCACTGAGAAAGAGCAGCAGAAGTGGAGCGCCGTGTTTCAGGACTGCGTCAGACATGCCAACAACGGTGAGTGACCACAGTGACCTAGCAAAGCTGCAAACTGCGCGAGTAAAAACTAGTCATTTTTATATAATGCAGTAAAAGACAGCATTTGTTTCTTCTCTTGAACATTTATTTAACTGACAGAAGAGCAATGAAAATAATAAAATGGGTTTCTATATTTTCATTGTATCTGAGGCCTGCAACACCTTGCTTTTGACTGACAATGATAGGTGTGGGAGTCAAATTGTTGCACTGTTGAACAGTGATGACAAAGCATAATGCACTTCTTAAAACTTGCACACACTCTTTACATGTGCATGTATGTGTTGAAGGCACATGGATATGTGAATCAGACCATTCTTACCTAACACTTCCAAGTTAATTATGGCCCTGTTTAGCTCTCACTTTTCTCACTCATGCTTTGTGGTGATGCTTGAAATGGGTTTGATGCCAAAACCTCATTACTGTAGGAAACAGTACTACTCACATCAGAAATGTTGTCATCAACATTATCAGCATGATCAGCTCTCTGACGTGTTAGATTAATTGGAGCACTTTATTCAGACTGTGTGTGTTTTCTGACAGCTGTTTATCAAATGGGGAAACATGATCAGAGCTTTGGGTGTGGTGAAAAGCATTCCTTTCGTGTGCTTGAGAGCAGAAAGAATTCCATAGCTCAAGGCTATGAGAGGAATGAGATCACCCAGATCAACAGTGTATAGGTTCTTGATCAAGGTATAGATACCAGTCAGCCACCAAATAAACATTTATTAAGAGGCCAAAATTATACATAAACATCAGTTAAAAGGAGAAGGTTTTAAAAACTGTCCAACCAAGATTTCACATCCAAACACTTGGATAACAAACGCCAGTCCAACTCTTCCCAAGCTAACTATCGGTATCTGATCTTATTAATATGATTGTGGCTGAAGATCATCAGATGTTCACAGATGGGTTCCAACGTGTAAGACCTTTACAGAAGGTTAGAAGCTCTTGCTGCAGCAAACATGGACAAAATGCATATTAAAAACTTACATTCCAGAAAAGTACATTGAATGAGAACTTGGATATGCAGTGAATGCTAATGGAATGAAGGATATTTCTATTGATCCATTCAAGGTTAATCCATCCAGGTTTTAGAGATGTCATTTTCTCCTGCGTGGTTGATTTATGTTCTAAATAATAGCTGAATGTATTGTAGACTCAGTGCAAATGCATTGGGATATTGTTAGGTTCCACTGACCCCAGTGTTTTGTGGCTGTGTCATTCCTTGCACACTTGCACAGACTTTGTGAAACCGTTCATTTTGTTTTTGCCTAAACACTGACTGCAAACATTTATCCATTGGCTTCAGTGCCTTGTTATTGTTACTGCGAAATTTTCTCAAATTGCCTCCCCCTCCTCTCACAAAGAAATAACTAACTGTTTTTGAGAAACTCTGTCATGCCATCTGCACAGGCCCAGACCTGTCATTCAGCTTGTTTAGAGGCCTAGAGCTTTTCTAACTTTAATTCACAACTTAAGCTGTTAATCCATTAACCTCAAATAATCAATAAGAAATATGAAATAAGAAACACAACCTTATTGATTCTATGTTTAAATCTGTTTTTCAGTATATCATTAAAATTTGGGATATATTAATGGAAAGTTGACCATCACACGTCCTGCTAAATTGTGAAGTCCATTCTGTAACCATGGCAATAATATGGACTTGTCATTATATCCTGCATTATGCACTTTAGCACTCACATTATCTTTCACAGTGAGCTTTAGCCTAGATTATTATCCCTCTTCCACCTAGCGTTACTGTTTGCACAGTGTGTTCTCCTTGGTAGAGGCCTTCTACCATTTTTGCCAAACCCAGTTTTGTCGATCAGTGTATCAGCTACTGAAGAATGTGTTTTACACTATTCCAGCCAGCACCTGGCATTGCACATAGATCTTATATCTTATAAGCTAGAGGCTTATGTGAAGGAACAAAGACTGTTGTGTTAATGCTGCTTCTGATGGGAGTATTGCAACACAGGACGATTGATTTTCAATAGCCCCCTCTGAGTTTGTGGTTTACTACTTACTTCAAGGATTTGCTGTTAAGAATAATAATCATAAAAAAACATGTCCATATGGGCCCTAACAGTAATGCACCTGTTCACAACAAACACATAATATTTACATTAAAATACAGCATTAGATTTATGATGAAATGCTCTTCTCCTGTAAACGTTCTTAGGCACTACATTAGCTGCTAATATTTATGACTCTTGTTGAAACCTGAGTCTTGAGGCCTCCTGGACATAATTATTCTGTCTTATCCCATCTGTCACACTGTATGTGGGAGGAATCTTAACACAAAAAGGCAGTTCTCTCCCATAGTTTGTAAGTTCCTTGTTATAAATCCTAGTACTGAGGTTTCTCTTTCTGCTGGAGTCCAGATTCTTTAGAGTGGTCACAGCTGGGTTTTCATGCTCTCTGGGTGGAAGGGTCATGGAGTCCTCTTAAAGAAATAGTTCATCAAAATTTTTTGCTAAAAATATTTTATTCTTGTGCCAAATACAGCTGATCAGTTCAGATGTGCTTTAGTTTTGCCCTGGAGCTATGAAGCTGTTGTAGCTAACAAATAAAGGAAGTGCATGCATTATATATGTGCAAATTGCATGTCGAGGCCATCTAAAACAACCCTCCGATCACATAAATAATCCTAGACAAGCTTATGTGGTTTAGTGTACTGCATGAAAGTTTTATCTATAAGAATAGGAAGAAGTATAAACAAAATTCGGGCTTCAAAATGGCTGCTACTTCAGTTTTATCTGTGCTTCATACATGTTTGGCACAACATGTAGTGTTGATGTTGCACACCTCCACTGTCCTGGGGATGTGGGCTTGAGCCCTGCCTCAGCCTGTGGGGAGTGTTCTCCCCTGTCTGCAGTTACCTCCGGGTGCTCTAAAAAACACACACATTTGTAGGTGAATTGGCAACCTAGATGTCCATAGGTGTGTGTCACTGTGTATTGCCCTCCAATAGACTGGTGCCCCATCCAGTTCCTGCCTTGTGTGTTCAGTAATTCCAGGTAGGCTCTGGACCCACTGCAACCCTGAACTGGATAAATGGTTACAGACAGTGAGTAAATGAATAATAATCATGGTGGCAGAGAAAAATAACAGTTCATCAGTTTTGAAAGTGGTGTCTTCACAATTGAGCTTGTTACACCGGGATGGCCAATATTACACCTTATGTTACACATTATGTATGTCAAGACAGAACCTGCATTGTGAACCACACATTGGAAACAATCTTAGATTTTCCTTTTTTCTTCGTTGGCTCATCTATAGTTTTCGTAAGTGTAAAATCTGGATCTATAAAATATTAATGCTTAACAACTCACTGCAGTGTGTTTCCACTGTATCAGTCAACGTCACATGAGAGAAAGCCTTGTTCTGTTTTGTTTTTCTTGTCAAAATGGCAAGCCTAGACCCATCCTTGCTTTTAAGGACAATACCCTTCCTGGATGCTCCTATATTATCCAGCTATGATTGCGTCACTTGTTTTCAAGATGGTTTTGACAGTATATTTCATCTTTGATGCCTATTTTTTTAAGTGAGCCCACACACTCTGCGGTGTGAGGGCGGTGTGATGAGGCAGGTTGCACAATACTAGTTGGCAAAAATAGGCCAAGACACAAAATATGTCAAAGGGGATCAGAGCCGGTCTAGACTTTCCTGAGGCCCTAAGCAAAATTTTGATAAGGGGTCCTCTTACCTGAACTCTGTGAGCTGAAATGTGACCATTTTTTGACAGTTGCACGTTACTCTCCACTAGCATTCTCTCTCTTTCTATGGCTTAAGAATAAACAGCCATATACAGACCAAAATAAGGTGTAAACAAATAATATTTTTTCATCAATCAATATAAATACACAGCTGCAGCACTCAAGCTGAAATAAATAGAAGTAAAAGAAGCAAACTCCAGCTTGCAGCTTTGTCACCTTAAATGATGCAGTAGTTTTGTCCAGACACCTGTAACTTCTTTGCACTGTTTAAGGTGTAAAGAAAACATCAAATGTGCTGGTGTTAGTGTCACTGTGTGAATATCATTGCAGCATTTAAAGTGGAACTGAAATTTTGAAAAACTCAACTTGGCACTTGGAACTGACAGTTTTTTTTTTTTTTTGTTTTTTTTGTTTTTTTTAAGGTGGAATGGTATAATAAGGTCATTTTAGTGTACTGGTTTTTGGGTTAAGCTAGAAAACTGTACTTTTTTTTTTTTTTTTTTTTTTTTCTACAGAACTACCACTGAGCTCTCGGCTATCTTTATCTGTCAGAAGAATTGCTCTTTTATAAGAAGAATAATCAGTAATGGCCTGGGTGTATGAGAGGTTTTGTAGTAAACCTATTTTAAACAATGGCCTGTGGGAGACCCACACTATGGAGCGTAAACTGGCGTGGACTAAAGCAGTTTGATTTTTCATCGTATGTGAGTTGAACTTTACAGAAATGTAAAACAGAGTTAACGAATGCATGCATAAACATTATTTGCTAGTTTTGTTGGTAAAAATGACACGCTGCTTTTAAAAATGTGAATGTGACGTAGGTAAGGGCACCTTTTTAGAGCTGACTTTTTCCATTTATGGTACAAAGATCACCTTAAGTGGGTACTCTCAAGTTCTAACTAAGATTTAATACCGCTAAGCACCTGTTTCAGAATCGTAGAACGTCAGATGTGATTTATATGTTGGAAAGAAGAGCTCTGTGGCTTTGACATTGTTTCTCGCTGCTTAGTGGCTCGTGCAGGGGTCAGAGGCAGCCACCTGTGGTGTGTGTATGGCCACAGAAAGGGGAAGGGGGAGTTTTGTGCTTGCTGGTTGTGGTACACTTCACTGATTGCTAGGAAGGTAAATGAGTAGTTCCTCTTTTCAGAGATCATGTGGGATCCAATAAAGGTGGTTTGTTTGTTTATTTATTATAAGCAAGAAACACTCCCTTATCTTTAAACTTAGACTCCATTCACTTCCATTCAGAATAATGTTTATTCCCTTGTATTTTTTTTTCTCTCTCTCTCTCGTCTCATGGTTCAACCTCCTTTCTCTATGTACACTGATATGCATACGACATTGCAGCAGGATTATGGCCATCATTATGTTCAGTAATTATCTTCAGGAACTTGGTCTTAGACTGTTTAATAATTGCTGGGACAAGCTGAGTATATTTACACCATCATTCTGTATAACCTCACCTATATAGTAGTATTTGTTGCACTAATTGACAAAATCACTTATTGACTGTAATAGAAGAACACAGACAGCATTTTTATATTTGGCTGTATATATAAAAGTGTGTATTTGACCAGTGTGTATAGGTCCTGTGCTTATTTGGAATTAATATTCTTAAAATAAAATGTTGTTGAAAAAATCTTTTATAATGTGTCTTTACACTGTGTGGTAATGGTTGTAATTCTCATTTACAAAAGTACTTTTTAAGGAACTCTGTGCTTATGGCTTCATAAGCATCCACTACTTACTAGCTGCATTAGCATTGTAGCTTCAGTGCAAAACCAAAGAAACAAACTTAAGACACCAAAATATGTCTTTATTAAATTATTTTAGGTTAAGGGTAAGGGGTGCTATTCTGGTCAAAATATTTTCAAGTAATCTGGGGAAGCTCTGACTGTGTATCATTATAATTAGAATGGATACCAGAGCTTTGGATTGAGGTTATAGGTGGGTTTTGGATTAGATCCCGATCTATGTTTAGAGAAGACGACAGATAATTTAATAATTGTTTATTTGGTAGTGGAAATCCTCTACAACACATCTACCGTGTGCTACACAAATCAAGTTATACCAGGGAATCTTTGTTTATGTCATTTCCCCCCAAGAATTGCCATTGGATTTACGATTTGGTGAATGTTAAACAGACCTGGTGACCAGCTGAAAGCATGAGCTGAGCACATGTTTTGTGTCTTTTGCATGTTTGGCTTCAACACTGTTTAAAAACAAACAAACAAAAAAATCAATTACATCACACAATGTCCTGCTGCTTTCCACAAGCAGCAAGGTGTGACCTGTAGCTCAATCTGGGCATATCCAAGGCTATCCAAGGATGGCCAGACTGGGCTGGACACACTCTGGGATTAATCTGAACTGAACATGGGGTCGTGTTATCACTGGAATGTAACTGTTTTAAAAACAGAATGACCTGGCATGTCGGAGAATCTACACGTTTAGAGTGAGATATGGGAGAAATGCTTTTCTGCAACTTCCAAATCCCCAAATCAAGGTCAAGTCCAGCAGGGTTCCAGTGTTTGGCCACAGACTGTGAATTCACTGTCGTTTGATTGTATGTTTATTACTGTTTTCCAGGCCTTAATATAGCAGTTTCTTTCTGTTGTTTGTTGTGCAGTCTGCCTACACACTGGTGTCCCAATAAAGCATGGTATGTGACGGCAATTAATTTCCTTGGCTATGTGCCCTGCCACAGCACGGAGAAACAAAACTTCTATCAGTGCTTGCCATACAGCTGGGATACATCTAGGTAGAGTTTGGCTGAACTGCAATCCCTTTGAGAGCTTTCGCAATGTGTTGCAGAGCCAGAATTCTTTGGCATTCCCGCAATTAGGTTATGAGAGGCACAGCAAAGCAGGAATGCAGCAGTGTGGACTAATAAGCTTAAAAAAGCTCTTTTGTGGCAGCACAGTGAGCCCCTCTTAATGACCAGTAGCGATCACAGTAAGGCATCAGAGCTGGACACAGTGACCGGAACTATGAAATTATTGAGAGGAAATGGTTTAAATAGTGCACATGCCTCTGCAGTGAAGCATTGGTTTGTGGATGTGTGAA
This sequence comes from Hoplias malabaricus, assembly GCF_029633855.1. Taxonomy (NCBI): domain Eukaryota; kingdom Metazoa; phylum Chordata; class Actinopteri; order Characiformes; family Erythrinidae; genus Hoplias; species Hoplias malabaricus. Next base: position 14,546,582 of record NC_089819.1, on the reverse strand, counting down.
AAGGCAGGGAGGAAGAGTGGGCGTGGGTTTGTTTAGTAGCAGACCTCTTAATGAGGCTGCGTCTCAGACATGGGTTCTTTGGTGTCATGTAAGGATTAGCGATTTGTGTAGCGTTGCTCTGTTACACAATATGAGCCAACTTTAACAGACACTTGCTTATTCAACATTTCTTCTGATACCAAAGGTATTAATAGTTAGGTTGCCCCTTCTTTGCTGCAACTTCTCTTCTAGAAAGGCTTTACAGTGTGTCTTTGAATGCTTCCCGTGAAGATTTAAGGGCATTAATCCACAAGCATTTTAACGAGGTCCGGTACTGATTATGGTTGTTTAGATCTGGATCGCAACCAATACTCCAGTTCATCCCCCAAGGTATTGGATGGAGTTTCATTACTCCAGACCATACATCCACTGCTTCACCAGCCAAGTCTGTGGGCTTTATAACCATCTAGCACTCACTTGTCATTGGGCGTGGTGACCTCAGGCTTATGTGCAGTTTAAGCTAGAGCATACATCCATTGCACAATTAGTTTGGTTTTTGAAGTCAAAAGAAGTAAACATCATGTGCTGTTTCAAATAGCATTTTGGTTGCAATTTTTTTTTGTCTCTCATTCTCATGTAAAGTCATGGACTTCCTGCCAACATGCCTCTACCCCCACACCCAGCCAATTTCCAGCTTACTTCCCCTCTTTGTCACAACCCGTGCTTTAATACATTGTGAGGACATTTACTTAGACTTCCATTCATTTTATAGACCCTTACCTTACGTAATGATTTGTGTTATGGGGAGCGGATTTGAAATCCTATAATGGACAGAAGTCTTGACAATGTGACTGTAAACAGGTTTTTGTTGAAACATGATATATATCTGGACCACACACACAGTCTCGCATGTACACACAAACATATGTTAGCTGGTATTTAAGTCATGGATTTGCAGTAGCTTTGAGTCAACAGTATACACAAGCAATATAAAACAATAATCAACATCTGGCTGATTGTTATTTAGTTTCTCAGCTACAGAAGATCTCCCTGATCCTCTGATGACAGCTTAATTGACCTAGTACCTATGCGATATTTAGACTCTAAATCTTTGTGGCCACCAAATAGACAATGTACAGAAACGTACAAAGATGTGGTCAATGCATCGAGTGTGTGTGCGCACGCGTGGGTAGAGTGAGTGAATGAGAGAGCGTAACTAGTTTCACTTTCGAAAATGCACAGTTACACACACTTATGCCTGATCTCTCACTTCACTTCTTGTAAAGAGAAGTCTGCAATGAGGTCACTGACATTCTCGTTCGCACGGACAGCTGTGGTCTAAATGGTAACGTAAGAGAAGTGGGTTTGGGACTCAAAGGTCGCCAGCTTGATTCCTGGTGCCAGCAGGAAAAATGGGAGTGGAGAGAGTGCAGGAAAAGCCCTATATCCTCAAAAAACTATTTTTTCTTTCCCTTTTCCCTCCTACTGCTGAGGATGGGTTAAATGTGAAGGTCAATTTTTGTTCTATTGCTGTACAATGATGACAAATCATGATACACTTTTAAACTTGTGCTCTCTGTCTCTCTCTTTCTCAGGTTTATCAGAGGAGTGTAAGGTAGAGACTCCTGCGTTCACTGATGCAGTGAGACTCTATCGACAAGCTCGCAGTCACTATGGCACCTGGGACATGATGTGTGGGGTTCCTCATCAGGTAAAACTCATGCACGCGCACAAGTTTTCTCGCTCACACACACACACACAAACAATTGAAGGTCTTACTCAGATGCTGTGTGAATGGTAAAAAATGAAATCTGACTCCAGGTTTGGACCCAAGCTGTATGTCGTGATCTCTAACATCAAATGTTATTTATTTTATTATTTTCCTTTGTAGTTCAGGGCTGGAGCCTCTTGACCTTAAGCTCTCACTGATCTCAGCTACTACATGCAGTTAAATGATGCCTATTAGTGCTTTCTAAACCTTTTCCACAAATTTTACCAGTACTGCAAGAATATCGTCAATATCAGACTAGATTTATATACTGTCCCACACCTTTCTTCCACTCTCTCTGTTCTATTATCGCTGTGTTTTGTATAAGGTGTGCAGATTCAGCCTGTCCTCAAGTCTTTATGCCTCATTGGCAGAGAATGGAGGCGGGTCAGGCAGGTTATTGCACCGAGACAACAGCAAAGGTCTTTTTTTTTTTAATCAGGTTGTAATAGGTTACAAATAAATGTCATTATAGCTCCCAGTGACCCACTTGGTTGAAGAGTTGTAAAGATCTTTGTCAGCAGAGTTCAGGCTAATAGCAGGGTGTGGCTTTCTCACTTCTATAGTGTTGAACTGTTTTCTTGTAATGTCTTTATCTGCAGTTTCCCTTATTCAGACTTACATTACAGAACAAAACATTGTTTATGTTCTGGGTTTGTACACACCCAGGTGAATTCGGCTACTTTATGGTGCACCCATTGTGGGGGCACAGCTTGTTCACTCCCATGAAATGGGATGCTCTGAAGTAAATGGTCACTATGCTAAATGACAAGCATTGGCTGCAACAGTTTAAATCCCTTCAGGATTGGACTGGAGAGTATTGACTGTGTTCTCTAGAGTCAGAGAATGCCATTCAATACCTTTGCAATGAGGTTGAGTCATGTTTATGATCCTGGAAGTAATCATCCAGCACCTGATCCAGTTAATGCTCCTGTGGCTGAATGCTGTCAACATTTAGAAGTGTATAGGCAAAAAGGGGCATACTGTGTACTTTTAAATACTTTGGATAAGCAGGTGACAGTTTGGTATCATTTTCCTGCATCTGTAATATCCATACAGTTATCAGTAATTAATATAGTGTGTGTGGTGTGGGGTGGGGGCTTTAAATTGTAACAAAATGGATGTATAAGTAACCACAAATTGAATCAAATAATTTTTCAAGTAATAAGTTTTCATATGCTTCAATGATGTACTGCACACCTCATCTTTCTTAGCAGAAGTAAAACTGCACGAGTCACTTGAAGTTCCTTTTTTTTTTTGGCTAATTGTACCCAGATGGGCCTCAAGTTGCTGACCTAATGCCACATACCACACTTGAAGTAATGTTTATTTATGGCCTACAGGGTGGTTTTGTTCATCACTTCCCCTTATTGTATTTACGGCTTATATTACTTGTTAGTGACAGAGAAAGTAGGCTCCAGCTGCAAGCACCAGGAAAGCTGTGTGAATGTGGGTTATAAAAAAAGAAACTCTTGAAGAGTTTCTTAGACACTTGAGCACTGCAGAAATGATTTAATTGTGAAGAATATTTCATAAACAACCTGTTTCTAAGTAGGTTCCTTATCACCTAAAAAATGCTTTTTCAGTGCTTCACAGAACCATTTTCTCTGTAGTTTAAGAATAGCACATCTGTCCTGCACTTCTGGTTTGTTCTGGTTTTGATCTCAAGATACATTTGACAGTTACATTTGTTTAATTAGATATTCATAGCCATTGGTCATCTGTGTAATCTCAAAATTTGAATTTGATTGTTCTGTTGACAGTGTGTTTATAAATATTCACTAATGATTCTTGTCTTTGACACTTCTAGACGATACTGGTCACATTTTATGATGTCATCCTTAATATGAAGCAATATGACACATTCATTAGCATTCCATGGCAACTGATATGAAGCTAAATAAACAAAGCTAAAATAAGTGTTTTCTGACAAGTGTCAGCTTATCTAGTACGGTGAAATGAACTAAAGCATCTTTAATTACAAATGATGCAAAACATGTGGCCAGAGAGCTGCTGGCAGGTGCAGCTGATTAGGGGTTGTATTCACTCCTAGTTTAATGAGAAATATAAAGATTATAATGAAATCCTTTTGTATTTATGACTTTTCATTAAAAGAAGGATTGAGTTTTTCTTTGTAGGAAACGGCTTAGAAATGTGGATTTTTATGATTTAAACCCGTCAGTAATCATGAAAGCCCTACTGTAAAGCAAAGGCACTTTAGTAACAGAGATGAAAGCTATGAGGCCAGTACACAGTGGGTGATTGTATATAGACAGTTAGTAATAAGGGTGTGGCTTTTATTGCTTACAACAGTTATTGCGAAACTCCACTTGTTTGCAGGATAACAATGATTATTAATGCAAACCTCAGTTTTGAGCTACTGTAGAAGTGTGTGTTGGTGCAACAGGCAGTTTTTCTGACCCTCTTGGCTGTCTGGGAAGGTCCAAGGTTTATGGTAATGAGTAATCTCAGCCCCTATGCCTCCATTAGAAATCACTAGCTGTTGTATTCAATTGGTAGGATGATCTGTGCTGCTGTCTGAACTTGCCTGGACATGTCAGTCAGAGATGATGAGGTTAAAAGGTCAGTTTATAAATGCTGTAACTGACTATAGTGTTTTGGGTGGTAGCAAGGTTCTAATAGATCTACTTTTGATAAGTGTATATTTATAGAAATATGACCAAAAACACATGGCCGGTGACCAGTGAAACATATGTACAGTAATCCCTTGCTACTTCGTGGGTTTTTTGAAGGGGGCTTTTTTTAATCATTTACATGTAAATGATATATTTTGTCACCTACAGGCCTAGTCTAATACAAGTATTTCTTATGTGCAGTACATGTATTGTTCATGGCCACGTCCGAGTGAAATGTACTTACACTAAATCACAGATTAGAAATTACTCTATTAAAGAAACTGGTAGGATATCACATGTAGTTCCAGTTCCAGTAAAACATTATAGAATGACTGTTTAATGCAAAGGGTGGGTACAGGGAGGGTTTTAAAAGTCCAAATACTCGTTAAATACATAAAAAAAATATTTTCCAGCGAAGAACGAGGGATCACTGTATCTCCAAAATAGCAAATTTATAGTCGTAGGAAAAAATTTTTAACATACTGTAGAATTTCAAATAATGTTGGAGGATTTGTATTGTGTAAAAATGACATTAATGGACCAGTGTGAAGTACAGCTGCTGTGTTCAAAAGATGAAGGAAACTAAAAAATCCACAAAAATACAGATATGTTTTTCATCTGACAGCGACGATGTCGTGATTATATTATTGCTTACTGCAATTGCACAAGATCCCATATCCATTTCAGATTTATTTATTTTAAGTTGGCACTGAAAATGAGGGATGTGTAGTTGATAAGTGTTTTTGGCAGCTTTCAGGCATGTGTTGTATAATCATTTTACTTTTTAAGGAATTACTAATAACTTTGGAACGATGGAGAGCTATTTTTGTGTACTTTTTAACTAATGATATTTTGAGGGGAAATGAATGAATGAATGAATGCTTTATGGGATTAAAGATGTAGTTTGTTTGCTCATACTGCTTGTGATTTCAGATTCTGGCTAATCTGGTGATGGAGACTCTGGTTCTGGAGCTGAGGGACCTGATCAGTCCTCGTCTGAAAGGCAAGCTGCAGGAGAAACAAAAGAGCTGGATCCTGGTAAAACTCTCAACAAAACCGCAGCCATTACATTTAGACCATTTGGCCAACTCCCCTATACAGAGCAACCTAGTGTACACATGTTAGATGAGGTAAGCAGTTGTGGTGTTGGTAGTCTTGCCCAGGGTGTCTTAATGATGTAGCACAATGTGGGCCCCGTTCACACACCAACTCCAGAAAATCTCTAGAGAAATTCTAGAGCAGTATCTGGTCCGGAGATGCCCTGGAGTTGCCTTTTGCACATGCAGCACGTGAAACACGTGCTTTAGGTGCAACATGATTGTCATGATGATGAGTCAGTGTTTCTAGAAATGTTCTGGAGGTTTTACTAGTGCGCTACCAGGATAAAATCAGAGTAAAGTCTAATACAGTCATTGCGATTAAAAAATAGTTGCATGCACTGAAGATTATAGGATATTTTATGGGTGTTTTTCCTCGTAATATTAAATGAAATGAAAGGAAATATTCTGTAAAACCAGCTAAATTGGTTAATTGCTCACTACATTGTTCCATGAAGTGGATTAATTCACTCATTTAAAAAGCATTATTAGTCCAAATGTATTCAAATATTTGCATGAGATTCTTCATCAGATTTTACCTCTAACACCTCTGTGTGTGTCGTCCTATTTTAAATGTTTCTAAATATTTAGTGATGCCATGTACATATAAATTGCTGTGTATACAGTTTGTGAGAGGGAATATCAGCTGTTTATGTTTCAACATTCCTCTTCAGTACCTCCCCGTGATGATTGCAGATTTGTAGAAGGCCCTGTATCTGTACTTTTGCACAGCCCTTTTTATTGCTGCGGTGACATTGCAGATTATATATTGCCATTCATCACAAGTTTTTAATATGTGTGTGTAGTTTTCAGATTCAGCGTACAGTTTGGTTCAGAGCCTAACCCAGTCCCAGTATGAGGCAATAGTTCAGAGCTGTGAGGCAGAGCGCCCCCAACTGGAGACTGCCATTCGCACAAATATGGACCAGATCATCACTTCCAAAGAGCATGTCACCAACAAAATCAGAGGTACACACTTATATATTTTAAGTTGCCATCACTCTTTATTGACTCTATTCATAAGGCATAGTTTTATAGTATAATACTGCTTTTGAAAAACCATTTTAAAATGTGTTCTATCTGAAGATGCTGTATGACTGATTTTGGCAAAGATTTCAGTTTTTGTTTCAAGAAACAAGAGCTGACAAACTGCATTCTTGAACAGTTGTGTGCAGATGGAGTGCAAAGCAAACTGGCTGATAGGTGTGCACACTGACGCTTATAAATGAACTTTTAAACGTGCTTCAGATATTTGGTTCCTTGAGGTCCAGGGTTTGAAATGGAGGTTTGTATGTGCTTTGAAGCCTTTAAATGTTTATAGTCTTTACACAATGAAAAATTGCTATACCAGTTTAAGGGTTCTTTTAATTTAATTTAAAGGCTCCAAAATCAAACCCTGTTGGATTCCGCAAGGAACATTTACATTTTTTTTGGATTTGTGGTTTTTTTGTGAATGCTTATTCATTATATATAGTTTAAACCATTCTAACTCTGCTTTAAAATTACTTCCCCTATGTATGTATCGTGAGTTGGACTTCCTGAACTAAAGTACCATCTACAGGAAGAATTTTTAGGAATGCATATTTTCCTATGATGCTGTACATGGCATGCTTTTGGGCTTTATATTTAAAAGTTTTCACCCAGAACACACATTTCAAAACTTTAGTTGTTCTTGCAACACACATTTATTTATATATTTATTTTCTTCCCCCAATTATGACCACTTTCTGCTGATAATATCCCATATAAAATCTGGATCAAGGGTCACTTTAAAGGGCTCTTTAAGCAGATTCCAGAGTCAAGTTAATGGTCTGAATTTACAAGCCACTTGGAAAAAACTTGCTTGGAGCCTGAGCTGCTCTATTTATACAAAAAAGGGGGTAGATTCCTGATGAGTAGGTTGTTGCAAAACGTATCGGGTTAATTAATTTAACGTATCGGGTTGTGAGTCATTACTTAAGTCAGAATATTTTGCAATAAAGGCTCTTGTGTAGTCTAGAACAGGTTTTGGTTCAGGTTTCACATTCCGTTTCTTGAACAATATCTTTTAAGACTTTTATGGCTGCTTTCCCAGACTTGGATTAAAGCTAATTCTAAGCTAAATATGAATTTTCATGGTGCATCTCCACTGGTATTACGATTTAGTCCAAACCTAGGTTTAATACCAACGCACCAGTAACCAGTGGCATATTCAAGTTTGACAGTTGGTCTGAGGATGTTATTAACTGTAGAGAGTCTTTCTTCCTTGTGTTGGTCTCCAGCTCTGGTACTGCCCAAAGCAGAAAAGCTCCTGAAGGTGAGCATCCAGCCATATATCAGCTCCATCCTGGAGGCCTTGATGGAGCCCACAAGCAGAGGCTTCTTTGAGGTGCGTGATGTCTTCTTCAGGGAGCTGGTGGACATGAGTAAGAACCTCCTGAATGGTGGCAGCAAGGAGAAATTGGCAGAGGTGAGGAAGAAAAGGTTGCATTTGGTAGATTCATTGGAAAATTGCATGAATGGCCATTTTGTATTTGGCGTAGAATTACATTTTCCTAGCTTCCCAGACTAATGTCTAGGGAAGCTTTTCCTATTCTTGTAATACCTGTTATGTTACTCAGTTCATTGCGCAAACATTGTGATTGGGGGGAAAAAAAACAATAGATGCTTCATGCATTATGAGAAATGTTCCTGCATGAACCTGTAGAAACAAATTCAATGGCAGCTTTATTGGTGGGTGACTTGAAGAAGTTGTTTGTCATGGCAGCATGAGGTGTAGTTTTGAGCAGGATTCTGAGATGCATCGTTGGTATTTTATATTTAAGGTGCAGATAGTTTAGTAACTGAATAATAATAATGTTCCTGTTAGCTGCAATATTGAGTTTAATCAGGTGTGTTAGGAAATGCTATGCAAATGAACTAAACCTAATGGTTGTCTCTCCTGATTTTGTCTAGCACATGGAGAAGATCTCCATGCTGGCCTTCCACCCTGTGAAGATGCAGGGCTGCTATGAGAGGGTAGAACAGCTGAGTCTGGAGGGTCTGCAGCAGAGGTTTGACGTCAGCAGCCCCTCTGTTTTTGTCCAGAGAGCTCAGATCCTCATGAGGGAGGTGAGTCTGTAAAACCCCACTCCTATCCAACCATGCAGCACAAGGCCAGCATGAGCACATCCCTTGAAAAATGATTCCTTCCACAGCAACGTGGAAAAAAAAAACACTTCATTAATTAGTCTTGAATTCCTGCTATTTTGGGAATACGATCATTTTTTTATTTCGAATGCCAAGAGTCTTCTCTGGAGGAGGAAGGCTTTTTTTGAGCAGCAGATGTTTTGAATAAATGTCAGTGTCTTTGTCTGTATTTCATATCTCGTGTGTGTGTGGTTGGTATGTCTCATTTGCTTAAATTGCGGTTTGTGGTTTTGTGGGTGCACATCACATGAAATACACTACAAAAACATGCTGTTATTGTGGTAAAGGGAGTGTGTTTTGCTCATGTCATAAATACTGCTTTTATGCTTTAATCTACATGTTGCTTGTCCAGTGGTTACTAACCAAAGACGGCAAACGTTGTCATTGTCAGCTGAAAACCTTAAACTATTGTGACCTTTGGTAATGTTGAGGAAAAGGATACAATCAATATTTTAATTTCAATGTTAGTCAATTTACAATTTATTTGATGTCATTTTAATGCAATCTGTTGGTCCGTTTGTCATGAATTAGGATATGGATAGCAGCTTTTTAAAATTAAATTAACAAAATCTGTCATGAAATATTTCTTCAAGGTCTTGAAAAGTCACCAGATTGCTTTTATTGCTTGAGTCTTCTAAGAATGAATTATATTTATATACATTTGATGTATTAGATGTACATTTTATAAAAGGTAAATAAAGGAAGAATGGTTTCAGACTGCTTTAGTATTGAATACCAGTAGCAGTAGCTCAGACAGCACAGCCGTGTGGGGCCCATATGAGGAGCTCAGATGGCTACCAGCAGGTTTTGTCCACTTAAGGTTGGCCCAAAAATATATATGTGCTCCAGGGTCAGTGGTAGGACCACGATACTTTGAATATAGGGCCCATATAAATTATGGCAGCCCACCATGGGCCTATATAGGCCATATTTGTCCCATAGAGGCAACTAACCTGAGTCCAACTAATAACCCATTTACTAACCCACACTGAGCCCATGCCCATCTTGAAGCCAGGTGCTGAAATCATCTACAGTGAACTTTCAGTCATTATTGCCTGCATTGTCTTTGCTATAGAATAGACACGGATCATTGGAGATCTGATTGGGTCCCTTTAAAACGTTAAAAACCAGCATTTTAGGAAATCCAGAATGACTGTCCAAGCACTGGAGGTGTTTTTGTCAATGGAACCAAAGCTTGCTTTTGGAACAGAGGGAGTGGTGACACAAGACTAAACATGTTCTTGTGCATTTTATCAGAGCAGGATCACAACTTTTTCACAACCCGTTTTCTTATTGCACTGGTGGCGCCGCCTAGTGGAGAATGTGGATGCCATGGTGACAGTTTGTAGTCATCTTTTTAAATGAGTGAATTAAAGGGATATTTATTTGTGCACCTGCAGTGTGTGTGATATACATAGAAAAGTGTAAAATCAAATAGAACACTGTAGGACATGCATGTGGTGCCACTATGCTCAATGCCAAGTGTGGGCTAGAGGGAAATAAAGTCTCCCAGCATTAGCTGTGGAGCAGTGGAATAGCGTTCTCTAGAAAGACGGGGTTAAAATCCAGTACCTTTTAAGGCTCCAGATTTAATTTTCCAACATCTGTACCTAACCTCTCTTATTCGCTTTTGGGTGAAAGCCATCAAATCCTCTCAGCAGTATTTTAACATCTAGTCTGAAGTCATTCTAAAAGAGAAAATGTTACTGCAGCCGAGGGGAAAAGACTCATGCATCATTTTTACTAAAATCAAGGGTATCGTTAAGCAGGTGTCTACAAACTTAGTGTAAATTGGTTTCTGTTCATGTTGCTGGTGTACAGTTGGAATCAGGTTGGTGGGGCATGGATTAAACCTAGCCATGGACTGAATTGTACTTTCAGTATGTAATAATAATAAATATTGCTCCTCCTTAACCTAGGATTAGACTAAACTAATCTGCTAAAGTTTCTGACTACAGGCTCCTTTTGGTTTTATGTTTTTCCATGATTTTATTTCAGATAGTTTTGGATCATTTCCATTGGGTGACTTGTCCTTAATCATTCACTCAGAGTGAAAGACACCTAGTGCATTCAAATATTTTCCAGATTAATTGTACACATTATTCTGTCTTTGTTTCTGTGTCCTACAGCAAATGGACAATGCAGTGTACACATTCGAGCAGCTTCTCCACCAGAGCCTGGAGGGTAAGGAGGAAGAAGACCTCTGCAAAACAATCCAGAAATGCCAGGACCGGGTCATCAAGGTCAGCTGGAGGAGGACATCCCTTACAGCACTAAATATTTGTTTAAAAATTAATATTAGCATTTGCCCTGTATGTTTAACGCACATGTCTGTATTTTATCTCTGCAGAAATTTGACTATGACAGCAGTACAGTTCGTAAGAGGTTCTTCAGGGAGGCCTTGCTTCAGATCTTTATCCCCTACATGCTCAAACAGCTCTCTCCATCCTGCTCTGCAGTAAGACCCTCTGTACAATGGCTATAACAAGAACTTGTTTTATTGCCTGTCCACATGCTAAGAAAAATTTGCTTGCAGGATTTTCCTCGGTTCAAAGAGCTGATCTTTGAAGACCTCTCACGTTTTATCCTGGTGGAGAACATCTTTGAGGAGGTGGTGCTTCAGACAGTCATGAAGGACATCATGATGGGTAGGACACCGCATCTCAATTGTAACATTTCAAAATCACACACACACACACACAACCTCTGTTTGATTGCAAAGGCAGTTTTAAAAAAGTAAGTTGGGTAAGAGCTTCTAACTTTTGTTTCCTATTTGCAGCTGTGAAGGAGGCTGCTGTTCAGAGGAAGCACAATCTGTACAGAGACAGCATTGTGCTGACCAACAGTGACCCTAACCTGCATCTGATGGAGGACAAACCCACCATCGACTGGGCAGAGGAGTACGGCGATGGGAAGGAAGAGGTGGACGGGGAGCAGGGAGACTCTGCTGCCCACAAGAGACGCAGGATGAAGCAGGTAGTCTCCATGATCCAGGAAGACGGAACGGCCACAGCTCTGCTCGCTGAATCCTGCCTTGAGGTGCCAGGGGTGGAGGACATTCCTGAAGAAGAGGGGGAGGGGGATTCAGTAACTAAGTCCTCCTCCAAGTCTGAAAAAGAAGCATCCAATGAAGCCAATGCCCAAGAGTGTGTCAGTGTGCCACCATCTGAGGAAGTGCCCCCTGCTTTACCCAATGGAACTACAATAAAGGAGGAAAAAACTACAAATTCCAGCAAGCAAGAGCCTGTGCCAAAATCTCCACAGGATCCAGAGAGCAAGCTGGCCATAGAGAGCGCCATCCAGGAGATAGACGATGCAGTGCAGGAAGAAGAGAGTGCGCAGAATGAAGAACTGCCTCCGAAGTCAGAAGAGCCCTCCTCCAGAAAAGAGGCGGAGCCTGCACCTGAAAGCCCGATAAAGGATCAAACAGAGCCAGCATCAAGCCACGAGGATAAGACCACACCCCCAAGTACAGAGGAGAATCAGTCCCCTCCAGAAGCAAAAGAACCAAACACGCAATCAACACAACAAACGCAAGGCCAGGAAACGGTTGCCACAGAAACCGCTTTGGGATGCCACTCGGAACTACAGCAGAGCCCCGTCGACTCCAGCTCTCATCACCAAGACGACAGCGGCTTCCAATCACCTGCCGGTGAGGTGGCTGATGGGGAGGAGCCTCAGACTGCCTCAGCAACTACGGAAACAGAGGCAGGAAAGGGGAAGCACAATGACTCTGAAACTGGAGAAGAGGATGCTGGGAAAGAAGCTGACACACCAGCCACACAATCGTAGATCACTAAAGGAACATAACTCATTTGCATTCCATTTTTTAAACATAGACTTTAGCCCCCAGCTGTACAACGGTGATAGTCTGACAGATGAGGATTGTTGGTGTTTGTTGTTTCGTTTTGTTTTGTTTACACTCAATATCTCACACTCCTTGTCTTTTTCATTCACCTAAGTCTTATATTGTCACATTTCACTTTGTGCACATATTTCATACGGATAATACATAAGGATGGGCTCTGTTCTAAGTGGTCAGTCTATACTTTATTCTAATTTACTCCATATTTCAATTGTTCTTTTTATAGCTGGGCTTTACTGTAGGCTGCGGTGATATCCTACCACTGAGAATGCAGACGTGGATTTGATTTGACAGCCAGACTGCTTAACACTATGCAACTGACTCCATGCTGGTCATAAGAAATGGTTTGGCGTGGTGTACACATTTTTATTTGAAGTCTTTATCATAGGCCTCATATTTCTAGCATCAACTACAAATTGAAAACACTGAATTTTATATTTTCTATTAATTTTTATATATTTTTTTGCAGAGTGAGGGTACCCTGATATCCAAGTCCAGGTGGAATTTTATCCTTTTGTTTCACTAAATATTAAGCTAAAACTTTTCCATGTACCCAAACTAGAGATGGCAAGATCACAGCGGAGAGATTATCCATTTTTCTGACAGGTTTAATCACTGCCAGCAAGAGCATCGTCTCTGTACAATTCAGTGACAATTTACTTGAACGCTGTTACAAAATATAAATCTAACCATGTCATAAGCAGCTGTTTCTGACGGTGAGTTCGACCTGGTTACATGAAGGTTATGTAAAAAGGTTCAAGTAAAGTGTCAGGTAAGTCATGTCTTAAGTCTTTAAGAACCCACCATCATTATGAAGTGAGGACTGCAGGTATCTTCTCTGACTACACTATATGATCTTTATCCTTTAAGAATTATGCATGAGATGTTAATTTTCATTATGTAAGATCCTGATTTCAGTTAATCGTATTAGGTGACTCGCCTGCTCTCTGCAGTCGTAAACTTGTAAATGCTGAAGATGATTTATGTAGACTGACAGTTTAATAAAACAGATGTTATTTTAAAAGGTGGCTTTGCATTTAGGGCGAGTGTTTAGCAGCAGAATGCTTTGTTGTGGGTTTGCAGGCCAGAAAAGTGCAAGTGGTTTCAGAGGGGTTTGCTGTATTTCAGAGTTAAATGACGATCAGTAAAATTGTTGATGTGCCGATGGGGTCATTTTGGTGAAATCTGACCCAGTCTACAAGTCGCCTCTTTAGAACACTTTCACCATGTTTTTACCATCATTTTTACTCTCTGGGACATGACTTCAGTCTGTCTGCATATGCAGTTTAAAATGTAATTGTTTAATGCTTTTATTTATTATCTTTTGCACTTCATTGCCTTTCAATATTTTATTTTGCCTTTAAAATTACTGGTAATAAATCAATTAGATTTGAGATGTGCGCGTTCCAGTCATTTTCACCGCCTGAGAGATGAGTAGCCTTTAATATTAACACTCATTAATACTGGTGTGCTTTGCTTGTTGCTATGGTTCCTTTGGACCATTAGAGGGCACTGTGACCCTTTCACTATCCTCACAGTATCTTGGCCACTGTCAATGTCCAGATGAAAAGGAAATACTTGTAAGTTCTTGAATGAAGACCAACTTCCAGAGGGATCCTTCACTCAGTTTAAAACACTGCTCACTTGCTGTGACGTAGCTTATCTGTTGCTGTGCTCCATTAGTGTTAGTCAACCTCTAATCCTTCATCAGTCGTCACAGGCGTATTCTCAACCCAGCAGTGACAGTGCTGTGTCTGAATGACTCCTACCACTACCCAGATATCCTAATGGGGTCTTGACTACTGAAGAACAGTGGGATGAATCAATATTTGGAGCAGAGATTAACGAGCACCGAGTGCAGAAACAATGACAATTTAGTATTATGGCCAGGCAAAAAAAGTGAACCAAACATGGCCAGTAAATGACTTGGAGATGGCAACCATTTCCCCAGCACGTGTGTACTGAATTCCTGGACACTTTTCATGTTCTATCAATGGAAAATATATTTGATGAAGTGAGATTTTTCAGGATAATGCATCTCTCTACAGTGAGCTGCCAGCAAACAGTCGGGATCTCTATCTGATTGGAACAATATGATGGAATTTAAAATAAAAATCTATGAAATATGCTTGATGTTAAACCATTTTGGCGCCTCAAACGATTCCGTACCAATTATCAATTATATATTTAGATTCCATTATTTGTTTCACAACTTGGTCAAAAAATATGCCGTTAAAATATTTTCATTTGATTTGAGGTTTGTTTCGCGAATTCAGAATGGTGAGATGTTAAACCCCCGCGAAAATCGTGTTCTGTTTGTATTTGCCACGAAGAAAAGCACGAGTCTCCATCATTTGCTGAGGAAGTAGGCTATAGAGCGTTTATCTCGTGATACCGAGTTTCCGAAACGACATGAACACCCACAGTTCACAAAACCGCTCGCTACCGGCGACTAGCTGTTGCTTTTTACAGCGACTCGCCCTCGACTTTAAAATCTAAGCCTCGTATCTGCAGTTTCCCGAAGGCGTCCGCGTTCATTCCGCTCGTAAACACAGTCCGAGCTTTCCCACACAAACCTGAGAGCGCGCGGTGACGTCATCGCCCTGATCTGCGTGCGCGACTCCGAGACCGGAGAACGGTTACAGCAGAGAACCAGAGCTCAGAGCGGACAACGCGGATGTGCCCAGAGTTCGACACGTAAACACAGCGCTTTCTCGTTGTTTCCTGGCTCCGTGTGCGGGGGGTGGGATGCTGAGCCACGGGACCCGCGCTCCGACAGCCGCCTTTTAGCAAGCTCCGCAGCAGCAGTAGCAGCATGTCTCCGACCCGGAGAGCAGCGCTCAGCACTCCGAGGGCCTCGCTTCTCACCCGGGCTCTCATCCTCACAACCGTCGCCATCAGCTCCACTGCCGCAGGTACTTACACCATTATCTCCCCCAGCTCCAGTGCCTTCTGTTTACAGGCAAGCTGTGTACTGCTGTAGCCTCATATGTTTTACTGATGTGGAACCAATAGAAAATTCCGAGCTCTTTATTTTATTTTCAGCAGTAGGCCTGTTTTATTTATATGCAGTCCATGAGGATATATATATATATATATATATATATATATATATATATATATATATATATATATATATATATATATAATTCATATTAACTGACGTCCTGTTAGATTTGGCCTAAATTTAGCCTCAAATATATTTTACATTTCTAAATCAGTCTGTTTGTTTATTATGTAATATTTACACAGTTACTGTTTGTTTTTTGTCAATAATTGTGTTGATACAGTACTTTTTCTTTTTCATTCTTGTGGGAGCCAGTGATGCAGTTATATTCAAAGCTTAATGTTATAAAGTTAACAGTGTGTTACATTAGCTGTTGCTAGTTTGAGTTTGCTACTTGTTAAGAAAGGTCTTGGTGTAATATATTTATAAGGAATTGATGGACAGAATTCTGGTTTAGCCTCCTGCATTAAATCTGGCCTCGTATCTTTATTTCAGTCATATTCCCTGAAAATAGAATCAGAATGTGTAATGGTTTGTTGACATTTTGATGTGATTTTCAAAAAAAAAAAAGTGTATTTCCTTGAACGACACTACAGGTAGAATAGCCTGCTCTGCTGTCACTGGCTCATAAATCTTAATCACCATCTAAATGATGTGCCTTTGTGTTAGGCTCCATACCTCGGTCCTTGGTCCTAACCTGTTTAGCTCTCTTTATGATTGAAAGCCTTATGATTTGGACTATTGGTTATTAACCATCAGCAGAAGTGAGGCATAATGAAGGCCATGGGTCCTGAGGCTAAGATGCTGGGGCAGAGCAGAGCTAAGTGTACTCAGGCACGGCGCATCCATCTGGCCGGGGGAAAACAGATTAGCCATATGTGACGCAAATGTAGGAGACGTGGACCCTCTGATCTGTCTTCAGCAAAGGCCCAGAGTGGTCACTGGAGCTAACACGCACATACTTCAGACCAGCTTCCCTTTAATAATTCATATGGCCCCTCTGTGCTTCTTAGGAAGCTTTTGCTCAGTCACAGTGATATTGTAATATGTAGCTTGTGGCATCTTTCTAGCAATATACAGCTAATTAAATTAGCTTCTTAATAAGTGCTTACATAACCATGTATAAATCTGTCGTACACATCCATTTTAGCAGTTGTGAACACGAATGGTTGGCTTGGGTAGAGGGACGCTGGTTGAAATGAAAGATGGAACCATCGCTACACGTGTTGTAAACAGTCTCAGACATTACAAAAGATACATTAAAGATAATTTTACTTTGGAATAACCCTTTACAAATCACAGCCGCCCATGTGCCTGGTTTATCTTTAAGATTGTTGTTAATTTAGCCTCTTATCTGCATGGAAACTGGCAGTCACGCTGCACAGAGAGAGTGAATGACCAACACATTCTTTCTGCCACTCAGGCATGCTGGCGTTAAGATAGCAGTGACAACCTTCAGTCAGGGTTACCCCTATATGTCCCAGCATACGTCTAACACATTCAAACCCACAGCTGACCAAAGTGCAGTTCATGAGTTGGTCAATATCTTTGTTATATTTTCAACCGTAAATGAGCAAAAGAAAAATTGAAGATTTGATTCTAAATCCTTCCAGTGTTTCTCTATTAACTGGTTTATTGTGACATTTACATATATTGTACAATACAGCTGTTCTAAATAACATTAGTACGTGAACATGCAGATTGAGTAAATGTTTTTAAAGGTAGCGTTATGGTGGGACGATTCGGCCAAAATTTATATCACAATATATTCCTACATTTCAGTCAATGCAATATAATTCTGATATCAATATGAACAGGATATAAGCCACAGAAAAAACTGTTCAGAACACAGAAGAAACACGACATCACTGTCACACACAAACCTCTTGGCTTAATGTTTTTAAACTAAATTTCAAATTGACTGCTCAACTGATGACAGCAGCCGGTAACGACGGTTAGTCAGTGACAGATGCTGTAAATGTTTACTGAAATATTGAAAACGTGTTTAAAAATCATATTGTTGTTATTGAAACATTTTATATTGTGATATATACCGGGGGTCCTCGACTTACGACGTCAATCGCGTCGTAAACTGATTTTCGGTGTAAGTCCGAACATACGTACATATTGTACGTAAATAACATACTGTAAGCACTTATCCTATCGTAACACCTATCCTCCTCGGTCCCGAGCCGCGTAACCGTGTATTCACACCAAACACGAAGTTCGCGTTATGACGTTTACAACACAAAACCGCTTAAGTCGAAACAAGGCTTTATACAGTAAATGGGAGATGTGTCGTAACCACGAAACATCGTAACTCGGGACTGACGTAACCCGAGGACCTCCTGTATAGATACTGAAGTATTGTCCAGCCCTAGGTAGGTGTTTTTTTTTTTTTGTTTGTTTTTTTAAATACCCCTTTTCCACAAGTGAACACTGTTGTGGGGTCTTCTTTACAACACACAATTCTCCCCCTGTGTAAACAGCCCTCTTCAGAACAACTGGTTTCTAAGCCTGTTCCTTTAAATGAGAACGAGCCACAGCTGACCCCACCCTCAATGCAGCAACAAAATGCGAGGCCCTCTTTTTATTTACTTATTTATTTATTGTTGTTTTGATTTTACAGTTCTCTTCTTTCTCTGTTTACAATAATTTTAACCTCATCATTACTCTCTCACATACCTGCAGATCCATTGCTGTAATTGGGGGGACTCAGACAAGCGGGTATTCTAACATATTCACACTTGAGGACAGAAGTAAAGCAAAATCAGAATGACTTGTTTTATAAAGCAGATCACACAAAAATAAATAAGTAGAATGTTTTATTTCACTGACCATGGGCTGGCAGGAACTCCAGGTGCTCAAATTTAAGTGCTTTTGTCTTCCATAAATTCCAACTTTATTGTAATTGTGGACACTTTCTGCTGATCCTTTTGTTATTTCCTCACTCAGGCAAAAAAAATCAGCTGAAATTTTTAATGATTAAAAAATGTAAAATCAGGTGTTTTGTTCTGTCAGCTTCAGTAAGAAGAATTAGATTACATCTGCAGCACTGGCTCCTGCCGCATGCATGCCGAGTGTGCACGATCCTTTGTTGGACCAACTAATTCAATCTTGACCTGTTATCTGGGTTTCGTCCGGCTGCTGATAGGACAAGTCTGATCTGTGCAGTGTTTGTGTTTCCATGGCGCAGGTTGTGTGAAGCAGTGATGGCTACAGTGTGAGCGAGGCTGCGTCTTGACTTGAGCCCTGTCTGCTGTTGCCTGGCAGTAGGGCTCTTTTTATTGCAGCTCACTGTCAACATGACAGAGCGCAGAAGAACGAGGCACATCCCCCAGGGGCTTGTTTGTTAAAGGAAGGATAGATTTAGTGAAGGTGTTACCGGAGTGAGTGTTTATCCTGTATGTAATTTTGTTACATGAAGAAACAGTCCAGCAACAAACCAGATGTTGTACGATAGCATGTTGCACTAATACATGCATTTTTAATTAATGGTATGTTGTAAGTTCATTTAAATTTTCTTAAACACTAAACATATTTGAAGCAAGTGTGTGACGTATCAGGTCCAATCTCAAATTGACCCATAAGCCCTAAGTGACCAAATATTGTGACCACGAATTCATCCATCAAAGTCCCAGGTTTTTTTTCTGCCGGTTATATACAACAAAAACAGTTTAAAAATATTTCTAACATCACTTGTACAAAATTAGTCATAAAAAAACATAAAATGAACCTTTTTTTTTCTCACGTCAACTTTCTCACATCTCTGCAGTGACTGTTGAGTAGGACTGCTTGTTAAAACTGGAATAGCATGCAAAGTTTTAGCACCTAGCTCCTTTACCCTGTTTTCCTGAAGCCTGTAGGGGTAACTGAAATAAATATCTGATTAAAAAAAATCATGTAACATACTAATTAATATCCATTTAAAAATATTTTTACCCTTCTGGCTCAGCTCCAGGGGCGGCACGGTGGTGCAGCAGGTAGTGTCGCAGTCACACAGTCTGTGAGAAGTTGGTGTGTTCTCCCCGTGTCCGCGTGGGTTTCCTCCGGGTGCTCCGGTTTCCTCCCACAGTCCAAAAACACACGTTGGTAGGTGGATTGGCGACTCTAGTGCCGTGTGTGTGAGTGAATGTGTGAGTGTATGTTGCCCTGTGAAGGACTGGCGCCCCCTCCAGGGTGTATTCCTGCTTTGCGCCCAATGATTCCAGGTAGGCTCTGGACCCACTGTTACCGTGAACTGGATAAGCGGTTACAGATAATGAATGAATGAATGGCTCAGCTCACTACTAAACAAAAAAATGTAATTCATTCATTCATTGTCTGTAAGCGCTTATCCAGTTCAGGGTCATGGTGTGTCCGAAGCCTATTGGCCGCAAGGCAGGAACACACCTTGGAGGGGACACCCATCCTTCACAAGGCGACACACACTCATTCATTCACTCACACACTCACACCTATGGACATTTTGAGTCGCCAATCAACCTACCATGGGAAGAAGCTGGAGCCCCCAGAGGAAACCCACGCGGACACTGGGATTACACAACAAACTCCTCCCAGACAGTCGCCCGGAGCGCGACTTTAACCCCAACCTCAGATCCCTGGAGCTGTGTGACAAGAAAAAAAATTTTTTTATATTTTTGACGGCTACAAATTGTTAGAAATATTTTTCAAATTTTCTGGTGTGTATAACAGGCACAAAACAATAAATAATGGGGAAACGAACTTACTTTCAACTGTTTTTTCATTGTGTTATTCAGAGCATTCTTAGATGCTCGACATTGAGTTTGGTGACCTCATGTGCTGCTGCTCCAGTGGGTGCTCGGATGGCTGTGGCATCTTCAGAAATCACATCACATTTGGGCTAGTTTTTGAAGCTCTGTCAGAACAGAGGCTGTTGAAATCACGGCCAGTTTAATTCTTTGTAATAAGAGGGGTTAAAAACAGCATCATAACAAGCTGACTTCGGGGAATGCGAGAAAAACGAAGGGGATGGGCCCTTTAATGTCTGTAAGCATGAAAAGCAGGTCAGCTCCAGAGCCTCAGTCTATGGGAGATGAATCTAATCAGTGAAAATAATGACACACAGACAAATCCACTTTCATCTGACATCACGGCGCCCAGCGAGTTGAACACAGTGTGAGATGATTCACTTTGTAGGGAGCTGTAAGTCGAGAAGACTGTTCACACGCCTCAGAAAAGCTGTGAAGCAAGTGATTAAGAGTTTGCACCCCTTGTGCAACCATGGGGAGAAATACACACTCATAATACAGCTGCTTATGGAGAACTCAAGCTGAAGAAAGTTATGCAACCACAAGAAGGTCTTATTGATCGTTTGCTTCGAGTGAGGAGGCAGAGAGCCTGCTGTTGATTCCACAGAGGAGGGAGATGAAGGAGAATAGGACTGTTTTGGCAACTCACTGAAGGCTGAGTAATTACAATTTTGGGCTGAATCACAACAGTGTCAGCAACTAGACCAAATATTCATTCATTTATTCATTATCTGTAAGCGCTTATCCAGTTCAGGGTCACGGTGGGTCCAGAGCCTACCTGGAATCATTGGGCGCAAGGCCTTCACACATTCACACCTACAGACATTTTGAGTCACCAATCCACCTACCAACGTGTGTTTTTGGACCATGGGAGGAAACGGGAGGAAACCCACGCGGACACAGGGAGAACACACCAACTCCTCACAGACAGTGACCAGGAGCGGGACTCGAAACCACAACCTCCAGGTCCCTGGAGCTGTGTGAGAGAAAATTTGGCTTTGCAGAGCTGGGCAGTTAGAAATCTCCTCCAAGTGTGTTGAGCTGTCTATTAGGTTTACGTGTTATGTAACATATAATTGTAATTCAGAAGTCAAACATTCTCCTGCTTTTTGGTCATTTTATGGTAACTGTTGCATAGTGTTAAGCACGGGAATTTGTTATTAGAAATTATAAATTAATAAATAAATAAAATGTAAGTATCAATACGCTATGTTCACTAACATCAAAATCACCATTTTTAAATAATATTTTTGAACACAATATTATCACCAAAAGCAGAAAAAAATGATGCTTGTGCTTTTTCTAGCACTTTTTTCTTGATGCACTTCAATGATGAATATTGACATCTATGGCAATTGTCATTGGTTAAGTGGTACCACTGGTATCTGTGAATTCTGGGGACAGTACCTAGGCTTTCTATAATTTTTTATTTATTTATTTATTTAGCACTACTAGCTTAAAGCTAACCCTAACCAAAATCCAGCCTTAACGTTTTCAACCTAAATTGCAATGATTTACAATGTAACCAGCTGGTGTTCCTCTAAAGGAAGACAAGTCCCACAATGTGAGTGTGTAAACAGGTTTTGGTCCCTACAATATGATATATACCTTTTAAAAACACACACACACACTTTCTCATACAAACAAGAGCTCTAGAGGCAGTGGGCACTTATACCCAGACTGGCTGGCAGCTCTCCCCACATCCATGCTCATGGGTACCTCACCTGTGGATGTTGAGGGAAGAGACAGCACTGTTCTTTCACACCCCGTCCCAATTTCCCTAACAGCCAGGGATTGAACCTGCATCTTTCAAGTTCCAAACCCACTTCTCTAATCATTAGGCCATGGCTCCTCCCACAGGGCAGAACTAAAGAAGTACTTGGGACACCACATTGTTTTCCAGACAATGCGTGTAAGGCCATGTTCTCTTTGTATGTTCTGTAGACGCTGAATGGTTGCCTCCTAATCAAAAGATGGCAAGTTCCTAATTCCCCTGCAGCATGACAACCTGTCTGGTGTGAGGATTTAGGGCTGTAGTGATGCAGCAGACTGACCTGAGAGAGTTCTGATTAAAAGTGGTTGTGATTGTTTTGAACTCCGTGGCGTGTCTGCGTGTGCGGTCAGACACGTGCGCTCCTCCTCAAAGCTTTCTATCTGTGTGTGTGTGTCCTCGTGCAGTGAGGTCAACTCTAAGCTGCTGTAAAAGAGGGCGTGTCATTTTGTCTGAGCTAAGCTGGAGCAGTGCAGGCTCTTAGTAAATCTCCCTCTGGGTGTTCACCCACCTCTTTCACTGTCCTCTCCGTGTTTCCGTCCATGATGATGCCCTTTACTTTATGGGGTGCGTTAGGGGTTGTTTCAGTTTGTTTCGGTGTGTTTTGTCATTCAACTCTATTTCAAAAGTTTTATTTAATAAATTTACGTTGTTGTTATTTCAGCACCATTTTCTAACATCTCAGAACCCTTTAGCATTAACCAACAGTCTCTGTTACTTTGTAAATGGAGACATATCATGAAAATACATACTTGTTTAGCCTATGTGCACATTAATTTGGGGTCTGGAGCTCAACCCAGTCAGTTATCTGTTGTCTGCCTAAGTCTGAAAACATTGGATACAGTAAGTTGTTGTGATTCTGTGCTTCTTACATAGAGTGCAGACACTTATTAATTGTCCCACCTCCTCATCTGTGATTCTGAGACACAGCAAAAAAGAGTGAAAATTCTAAAAACGATGTTTTCTGCTCTTCATTCCTCATTCCTGTCCTGGACTCTCATACTGAACTGAGCTGTGGCTAGTGCTGGGCGATATGAGCGCAAATCAATATCACGATTACTTGTATATTTTACCACGATTACGATTATTCATTCATTATCTGTAACCGCTTATCCAATTCAGGGTCACGGTGGGTCCAGAGCCTACCTGGAATCATTGTCGCAAGGCGGGAATACACCCTGGACGGGGCACCAGTCCTTCACAGGGCAACACAGACACGCACACATTCACTCACACCTACGGACACTTTTGAGTCGCCAATCCACCTACCAACAGGAAACCGGAGCACCCAGCGGAAACCCACGCAGACACAGGGAGAACACACCAACTCCTCACAGACAGTCACCCGGAGCGGGAATCGAACCCACAACCTCCAGGCCCCTGGAGCTGTGTGACTGCGACACTACCTGCTGCACCACTGTGCCGTCCACGATTAATGAACGGTTATTATGTTTTTGTATTTATGACCCTCATAGTTCAGTGACGAGGCTTGTGCTGTAGATATGCTTCAGTATTAAATATGGATATTTTTTACTAATGTTGCTGGGAGCTTGTTCTTCTCTTGTTTTCTGAGCCCTGTTTATATTTTCTGTGTGATTATGCTTTGGTCACTAAAACTGGCATTTACATTTGACTTTTTGTTTAATGTCACATTAATTATAGTCATTGACATTGTGTTTTTCTTTGGTACGAGCTGCTCAAGTCGCTCAGTTGGCCTCGGCATTGTGGCAGATAGGGGCCGAATCCGGTGACTACAGCTTGGTAATGGGGTTTTAAAGGGACAGTGCATGAAGACAACATGGGGACATAACAAAAAAAAAAAACAGTTAAAAATCATTGATATAATCGATATAGACAAGATTAATTAATTGCCCAGCCCTAGCAGTGGCTCATTCTCATTTAAAGTACGTGCTGAAACCAGTCGTTCTGACCAGTCGTACTATTTAGACAGAGGGAGATCGCTGCTGTGTTGTTTTATCCTAGTGGTATTTTGACTAAAGCATGTCACATTGTTTGTTGTTTCATTAAGACCCAAGAACTGTGTTCACTTGTGGACAGAGATAGAATAGTTCCCCTTTAAAGTGTTATTCCAGCTGATGCATCTTTATATAGGTTTGTGTAGAGCTGATATGGCGCTGATTTAGCATTTGTGCTTATGATAGTTTGATTATTGTGTGAATATAATTCAGCAGCTGGACAGAAACCTGGCTAATGTTTACTTACTAGATCAAACACTTTATATTTTCTTCAAATATACAGGTACAAAGCAGTCTTCTGTAATATGGACCTTGTAATCTCTCTGTAAACACTCTCAGGACTTATCTACCCTCAAGACTTTCACCGTTAATGCTGTTAATGCTGCGAGCTGCTGCTGACTTGTTGTGTAACGTGTCCTATTTACACTTGTTATTAATATACATCATTCACTGGCGCACTTTCAGTTTTACCTTGAGTTGTAATAATACACAGGAGATGTTACGGCACACTTGCGGTGTATAGGAGAGTTGCGAGTATTTGGCTGAATGAGAAGTTGTGCAGTGGCCTTGCTCTTCTCTTTCAGTCATCTCTGTCTGTATGGACTGAAGGCTTGTATCGAGACGAGACAGCACACAGCAGAGATGCAGCATTTTATCGAACCAGTTACAGGACACTCATACAACCTTGCTCATCTTTCTTTACTCTCTCTCTCTCTCTCTCTCTCATATATACAGGGCATCATCTGGTTCCATTATCTTCCTATCAGAGGGAAAGATGATTTCAAATTTTCCTTCATTTTGATAATGCGAGGAGCGGTGGTTAGTAATATCTAACCTCGCTTGCCTTACTGCAGATTTATTTTTCTAGGTTTTGTATCCATTTCTCAAGCTGTCCTTACAGGAAGGTGATGTTCCAGCCTTAACCGCTCATACACATGGCAGGCTATTGCACTGAGTATTGGCTGGTATTCAATAATAATACCGTAGAGAGTTTGCTAAGTGGACTGTAGAACGGAGGCAGCCAGCTGAGCGCTCACACAATGTAAATATGATTGCTGTCCACCTGCCATTTTTAAGAAACAGTCTATGCTGGAATTGTAAAATGGAGCTGGCCTCATAGGGAATGTCACAGTGGGGTCACTTGAATAAAGCTCTTTCTCTCATTCTGAACCACAATGACCCAACAGGCAGCAACTGGTTTAAAGTGTCAGTTTTCAAGTGGATCTACATTCACAGGTGCTGTGAAATGCTATAAGGTCTACAGAGAGATCAATCAGGCTATGGCAGTTAGGGCATTATTCCTGTATTATTGCTTCATTATATAAAGGGTGATTAAATAAATGGAGTGTCTCTGTAGAACAATCAGGAAGTAGAGAAGGAAAAATATAGAACCATGTTAAATGAGCTTAATATTGTAATCAGCTGAAGTAGCTGAAGTTATTCCTCACTGCATATTAGTTCTTAGGCATGTAATTCACTTCAATTCAATCTGCTAAGGTTGTATTGGGATTCGTACTTCCGTATAATGTTTACAGTGACTGTTGGACTGTTGGACTGGTGGAAAACTGAAGTAATATTTCCTAGCTTTAGTAGAACTGTGTATTTCAGTGTATTGTTTTACAGGCTACTCCCCACTTTACCCACATCTTCAGTTAGCCATTTACACACACACACGCACACGCAGAACGATTACTGAATCCACACTCATTGTGTTATATTAGCACCACTGACTAATCAGGAGCACTTTGTAGTTCTGAAATTACAGACAGTCAGAACTGTTCTCAGTCGAGCAGTGACACAGAGGGCTTTAAAAACTTCAGCAGCCCTGCTGTGTCTGATCCACTCGTACCAGTACAACACACAACAACACACCACTGCCACGTCAGTGTCACCGCAGCCCCACCCAAATCATACCAGATCTGTGGGTGGTCCTGACCATTGAAGAGCAGGGTGAAACAGGGATAAAGTGTGCAAAGAAATAGATGTGCTCCAGTCTGTTATTGTAGAACTACGAAGTGCTCCTGTGTGGTCTGTGGGGCTGATGAAATGGACAGTGAGTGTAGATACAAAGTAGGCGTTCCTAATCCAGTCATTGGTCAGTGTATAAGGGCAAAAGGAGACTGTGTTCAACGTCAAGTGCCTTGAAGGAACCATGTGTTTAATCACATCTTTCCCGAGCGATAGGAGTAGTTCAGAGACAGCATCTGCCTGACCTTAATAGGCCAGACTTTTATTCAGAAACAGCTGTTATAGCTTTATTATTTATTTCAGAGGGGTTCTGAATGCAGAATTTTATCTTATGTTTGGATTAAATTGAGCTTATTGCTGAATTAGGATTCTGACAGGCTCTTCAGTCTTGCTCTGATTAATGAGATTAATGCACTCATGCCTCACAGAATACAGAGTGAATCCGGAAGCAGGGGCTAATATGAGTGGATGACAAGGCTGAAGTAGCACGGCTCTCCATTTCTCACACTGACTGGTATTCCTCGTGACAGCAGCCTCTGCAGCCGTGCTATTTCAGGGAGCAGGATTATTATTAGATGTTCTTTTTTGCTATTCATAGGTGGAGATTAGTAGGGTGAGCTTTTACTACCATTGTGAAGGAATTTGTAGGTTACACACATTGTTGATTATTAGCATACATAAGCAACTAATTAGTTTAAAATAAACGAATAATAGTAAAGTAATAATGCACAGCAGCGTGCGAACATTACAGAACACAAACAACTGAAACGTACACAGAAGGCTCAACAACTAACGGTAAATACCAAAAATTTAAATCAGTGTTTCCACTTTTGTACTAATTACAGCTTTCATTTGAAGAGCACAATAGAGCAGTGAGAACCAGCACAGTTCCTTCATTCCCCCTCCAGCAGTTTTCCCGTTGGTGCTGGGGTTTGAACTGGCAACGTTTGGGTCTCAAGGCTTCTGTAACATTAAGGACACAGCTGCCCCAAAGAGTAGAGTACAGCAGAGACGGACGCAATTTAATTTTTGTTGGATTTGTTTATATTTTTTACATAATTAAACTAAATAATAATAATTTTTATTTTACAGTCTTTGTTTTTACACATTTAATGATATATTTTTAGCATCTGTTGTTAACAACAAGCTGTTCTCTTTTTTTTCTTCTTTTCTTATCAGTTATGTTTGATTCACATAACTTAGCAACACCTTTGTTCCCCTATGCATTTCAAGCTCAGTCATAGTTGAACAAATCAAAGAGAACAGCAAACAGTTCCCACTGTTATTTAACTTCATCCAAAGGGAAGGACATATTTGCTTGGAGTGAATATTGCAGTTGTTGGCATTCATCCACATGAGAACTGCTTGTTAATTCATGCTGGTCATGAGCAGGTAAGGTCATTAAGGAGCGATATTTCCTCTTCCTCTGGCTGTGTAAGCATGATGTTTTTTTGTTAGTGGATGACTGATTCTGTTTGTCATCTTATTTCTGAGGAAGCACTTTGACATTTCCCATTCTGCTGAAATGAACTCCCTGAAAAAACAGTGGGAGACCTTCAGCTTTGCCCTCTTTTTGCATTCTGTCTGGCTTTTTGTGTTTTTGGTAATTCTGCCTCAGATGGTCTGGTCCATGACAGAGCTAGGGATATGCACTCAGACTAATTATCTGTTAATTAACCACAGGAACAAAAAAGGGAGAAAATAGACTTTGAAGAAAATTAGTAAAAGCACTGAAGACTGAAAGTGGAAACAAGTTATCATTCAAAACTATTTCAGCTAAAATACAGTTAGTCCTTTTACATACAAATGTATGAGCTGTGTTCCAAGGGCTTGTTCACAAGTCCAACCACGTTAGCCTACAGCATATAGCACTGTATGGTAGTAAACACTCGACTGGCTTGAGTGGTGAGGTGAAATAAGTTACTGACTGGATGATAAGGAGGGGGAGGTAATAAGAGGAGGACAATATCCATGATATACTCAGTTTCTCATCTTGTCTTGTCTTAAATATATTCTTTAGAGAGTAACACTGTGTACAGTCAGATATACCTGTCCGTTCCCAATAATCATTCTGATATTATTAGTTTTTATATGCATAAGTACGAATTTCTTTCTATTATTCATTCATTATCTGTAACCGCTTATCCAGTTCAGGGTCGCGGTGGGTCCAGAGCCTACGTGGTATCATTGGGCGCAAGGCGGGAATACAGCCTGGAGGTGGCGCCAGTCCTTCACAGGGCAACACACACACACACTCACACCTACGGACACTTTTGAGTTGCCAATCCACCTACCAACATGTGTTTTTTTTGGTGGGTTTCCAGAGGAAACCCACGCGGACACGGGGAGAACACACCAACTCCTCACAGACAGTCACCCGGAGCGGGAATCAAACCCACAACCTCCAGGCCCCTGGAGCTGTGTGACTGCGACACTACCTGCTGCGCCACCGTGCCGCCCTGTTGCAATAGTGTGTTGATGAAATTTAAGAAATTTAATAAAGTATTGTTTAGTGTTTTATCATATCACCAAGTATCGATATTGTCAAAAAGCCCTAAATATTGTGATACTATATTAGGGCCATATGGTCCACCCCTACAAATAATATATTTTATTTTTTTATTCATTACTGCTGGTTTACTGGTGGATTGTTCGTCATAGGAGCTCCACATCGGCTGTTGTTCTTTGACACCTGACATATGCTGCCCTTCACATACCACCACATGATCATATCATGGCACAGAGTCAGTGGCTTACAGTTCTCAGTGGGGGCGTCATCGTGTTAAAAGAAGGTCTGAGAGAAGACCTCCAGTGGATCTCATTGCTCTTCCCTCTGTCGAAGATGAGGAGGTTGCTAGGCGACTGTTAATTGAGGGGAATGAGAGCAGGTTCCCATGGGCAGGAAAAAGGCAAGCAAACGAGTGGCGCTGAAGGAGAAAGGACGAAAAGAAGAAAGACTCAGCTCCTTCTCAGCTCTTCTCCAGTGAGCAAAAGCTGGTGCTCTCTGCTCCTCATGCCTTCACACCCAGTCAGAGTGAGAGATCACATCTCTGCTCCAATGCCTCCTGCCTCTCAGATCCTCTCTCATTCTGCAACAGTGGATACCAGAGGAAGTGGGAATGCAGAGGGAGTGTGCTGCCTATAAATGGCTTATGACATCTGATAGCGAAGCTGGATTTCAAGAGCGAAGTGCAGCAAATGCCGTCACAATCTTCTGATATTTTGACTATGAACACACAAAATAAAATTTCTATGTTATTTAATCTGGCCACAGATCAGGTGTCATTCTGACTGGATACCTACACACTTTCAGCAGTCAACTGGGATACAGAATTTTGAAGAGGTCTTCCGGCTTTCACGTAACAGCGATGAGGGTTTCAGAGCCAGATTAATGAGATATATTAATATGTTTGCTGATGCATGCCGCCTTGTTTACCAGTGGTGTGTATTTGTTGTAGCGCTAATATAACAATAATGTGCCCACCAAGTTTCATAGTATTAAAAATTACAAGTATATTTTATATTTATAAAATCGCAATCACTAACATCTCATTCCTCACTTTTAAATCATCTAAACCAAACATTATCCCCAAGAACGGAACATTTTTTTTTCCTGAATGGAACTCGTAACAAATGCAGCGATGAATAAATTATTATTGTTTGACATTTTCAAACTACCATTTTAGGTAAATTTTTGTTTTAAAAAAGAATGTTTGAATTTTGAATTACAATTGTATAAATGCACGAAAATGCTTTTAAAATATATTTGTAAATCTAAGTGTTTCCAGTGTACTTTGTCATGTTGAGTGACAAACATTCAGGCTGTTGCTCGTGGACTGATCTCTCACAGCTCCAGGGTTCTGGGTTCGATCCCCACCTCAAGTCACTGTCTGTTTCTCATTTATCAAAAATATCACCCACCAACAGGTTATATCTTACACCTCCAGTGACCCTGTTGGTGGAATGATTTATTTGAAAGCTGTATCTCATCCATTACTGAACACTAGAAGCAGGCTGGACAATCTTGGAAAATGTGCTTGCTGGGTTTATCTCTCCTAGCAAAGCTA
Organism: Hoplias malabaricus; assembly: GCF_029633855.1. Taxonomy (NCBI): domain Eukaryota; kingdom Metazoa; phylum Chordata; class Actinopteri; order Characiformes; family Erythrinidae; genus Hoplias; species Hoplias malabaricus. The sequence goes on along the minus strand of NC_089819.1, from coordinate 14,516,508 downwards.
ACATCGCTGGGTCACCTTGAGCTTCATCTGAGCTGTGGCCAGGCACACAAGTCTGTCCCAACCACACTGACCTGGGTTCAAAGAGTCAGACACAGAGGCCAAGATGACCAGTGACTTGTGTGTGTGTGTGTGTGCGTGTGTAACTGGATATTAAGATTAGATCAACTCACATGATCCTCAAAACCAAATAAACTCAATCAGAGCAAGTATTTATATTTATATGTCAATAGAGCAAAAAATATACCATCCTGTTCCTGCAGGGTATTTTTACTTATTTACATTCTGTAACTGCTTCGATCCAGTCAAAGTCACCAGTGGTCTGGAATCTACTTGAAATTATTGGGCTCAAGGCCTGATCAATCCCTGGACAGGGCTTCAATTTCACACACTCACCCAATCACTCACACACACAAACATATATATGTATTTATATATAAAAAAATACACACACAGTACTGTGCAGAAGTCTTAGGCACCGAAGATTATTACAGATATTTAAACTAATGCCTTCTCAGGAAGTCTGGGTGATATGATCAAAAAACTCATATCTCGATATGCCTAAAACACAGCGATATATGATATGATATGATATTATAAAACCATAACAAAATATAATGTCAAAATGTTTATTTTTTTAACACTAAAAAGAACATGCTGCATTATCATTATCAAACGTAATTATCAAACTGTATGTCTAAGAAATACGAGCCTTTAACTATTGGGTATCTGCCGATACTGAGTCTGATCCGATACTGAGTCTGATCCGATACTGAGTCTGATCCGATAATGAGTCTGATCTGATACGGAGTCTGATCCGATACTGAGTCTGATCCGATACTGAGTCTGATCTGATACTGAGTCTGATCTGATACTTATATTTTCCTAGAAAGTAGTTACACAGTGCACACTTGAAGTAAACTCGCATTGACCAATGAGGAGTGCATTATCTGTTTAGGAGCCATGGCGTATCTGTCCCTCCCTCCAGCTGGGGGAGAGCAGCGTGTCTCAAACACTCAAGTCATGGTCTTAACAGCGCTTTTAGCTTTTTTAGAGTTAAAGTTTCGCCACTGGTTTCATTTTTGTCCTTTGTTGACCTACTTACAGTTATCAGAGAGGTAGATCTGAGAGTGCCATAATGTGCTGAGAACTGTGTGTGGGTGTGTGTCTGTTTGGGTGTGCAAGCATGCGTAGGTGGGTGTGCGCGAGTGAGAAAAACAGAGCTGAACAGGACATTTGGGCACTGTTTTAAATGTACTCAGATGGAAACTCGATATAAGGCATATGGACATGTATCGATATATCCCCCAGCCTGAGCTTGAGCTGAAGTCACGTTCATGCGTCTGCATCAGAAGCTCACGCTTACGTCATGATATTGCGATACGGCAAAAGTCTTATCAAATGAAAAAACTTACTTGTCGTATTATCGTGCACAATATTATATCGCCCACCCCTTCTTCTCAGGAAACGTGGTGCTTGTGTAAAGTTGTATATAATCACGGTAAATACAAACAAAAATAATAATATAAAACCAATAAGAAATATATATATTTTTTCCCTATAAAGTAGTAGGTGTGAGTGAGTTTGAAGAACAATGTTTTGTTCAGATTCTCCTTGATTACAGGAAATCAACAGCACACATTATTTAAAATCTTTAGTTATTAACCGGTAAAACTAGGTATTGGATGATAACCTCAAATAAACGGACTGCCACAAGGAGAGATCTGGAGGAATTCAACCAACACATTCACACATAGAATATCACACTCACTGGAATAGTGGAAAAAATACACTTCTTGTTGTTTTTTGCTAATTAAACTTTAGGTGGATTTAGGTACAGAGGTTTCTGTAACGTCATAGTGGTGTAATATTTGAACACATTTGCACCTGGTTTAATGCTATCCAAAGACTTCAATCCCTCATTTGTAGGAATGCTGTGTTTTTCATATCACTGCAATATCTTAAGATGGCTTTCTGTGTGTGCGTGCGTGGGTTTGTTAATGTGACAGAGGATAGTCAGCCCTAATGAGATCATGTCATGTGTCTACCAGATGCAGCTGAGAATCCGAGGACTGGTAAAGAGCTACATAATTGTAGTCACAGTACTACATTTTGCAATTTTGATAGGTGATGTATAATTTGTTAGAAACACTCTCGGCAGTAATTAATCAGACCTGGTTTATGGTAGAATTGTTTTAATGAAATAGTTTGACTTTTATTTAATTGTTTTGAAGAGCAGCAGTTGATTTCCCTTGTAACCAAACTGGGAAATGAACAAGATTATATTTTATTATATCCCATATTACTTCATGGTGCCTTAAAGCCTATAATGGCGATGTTCATGATTTTAATCAAAAAACACTTTTTATAAAATTCTGAGGCTGTTTCCTCACCATTTGCTAACTCTCCAGTCTGTATGTGTGCTCAAAACCAGTCTAATGCGTTCAGAAGCGAAGCCCCAGTTTCTGTAAATGGGATCAAATAAAAACAAACAAAAAACAGGTTCCTGTATTCTAGGTTGTCTGTCTCTGCTCATGACAGAAAAAAAACAGCATTTTGGAGGTTTATAGAAGACAGAGACCTCCAAATGTTGAAATGCGTGAACCAAGATGAGGATATTGCTCTATTCCTGCTCCATAGGTGGGAAATATTAATTATTTTTGCTGTAGAACTGAAAACCCAGACCAAAAGAGCCACAAAACTAAGAAACTCGAGATACAAATAAGTTACAGACAAGTTAAAATTCATCGCCCTACAAACAACAGTTGAATTTCCCCTCAAATATACAGTTCCATGTTAAAGGAATAGCACCTTCTGAACATAAACAAACCAGAGAGAACGTTTCCCTGTAATCGTAGTCATTGCCTTTAAGAGGTGAAATTTACCCCTTTAACGGCAGGCTTCAGTGGCACTGCATTCAGTGTTCAAGCCTTATGCCTGAGAAAAGAATGTGCTATTGTTCTTAAAGAAATAAAAGACCTGCAGCTGAATTTATGATCATACTAATTTTATTGGTCAGAAAATTCACAGTACAACGTTTTCTTTCAAAATTTCCAGCCCAGATTGCCCTCACATAAATACATCTGGAGCTCTGATGGGCAACGATTTTCACAGCATTTGACATTTAACAGAGTTACAAGGTCCATTCAATAAAGATTAATAAAATATATTTTCTGTAGCTCTAGTGTATTGTTTGCTAGTAAAGTAGTAGTCTGTGTGCAGTTCTTGGGATTCCAGTGCTGTGTGTGTTGGGAGTGTGTTAATGGCTCATTTTAGCCCCCGTAACTGCTGTTCAGCCATTTAGCAGTAAGTATTGCTGTTTTTCAGAGCTGTAATTTGGTGTATATTCTGTGTTTGCTGTGTATTCTAACAACATAGTTTTGACTTGAACTGATTTGTTGGTTTTACATGAATAAAATATCTTACATCAACAGTTTACTTCTTCTCTTAGCGATAAGTACATTCATATATTTTATTCATGTGAAGCTGTTATTGTAGCTTCAGGGAACATCATTATTTAAAGGGAGGGTCAATTTTTTTTGGTGGTAGTACAAACTAAAATTCTCTTGACAGCAGTAGTGGTAGGGGCCAGGTAGGTTGCAGCATCTACTGTTCAAACAGCCAAAGACATTACTATCCAAAGCTACAAGTAACCCACCAGTGAACCACCAGGGTCAGGGTTCTGGTTTGGATCTTTTCCTTGGGTCACTGTCTTTGAGGATTGTGGTGTGTTCACTTGGGCTTTCACTCAGAAAATCCATGTCCACCGCCCACCAGGCTGTGCTGTGACTCACAACAAGGCTTCTGTGAGCCTTGCTCGCTAACCTGTACATGCGCTGCCACAAGGCCACACTTGAGTTAACCAGAGCTTTGCGCAGGTACTTACCTGACAGCATGAACTGTGGCGCCGCCATTCTTAGTTGTGAGTGTTGGGTTGTTTTATTCTGTCAAGCTTTTTTTAGGCTACATTTGTACAAAGACTTTAATGCTGACAAGCCTGAATATAGGCCAGGGAGCAGGTCTGGTATGCAGAGTATTTTTTTTATAAATACTGGAGAGCCTGAATATTGGTGAAGTGGAACAATGCCTTTATCTATAGCTTAAAAATGAATATCCAAATCTCAATATATCAAATGCCTACTAACAAACTAGGGCCAGCCCTAGTGTTCTCCTGGTTCTGTTGGTTGACAGATGTGCTATGCAACATTGTCCATACGCGTGAGTGTATGATGCCCAGGGTGTGTTCCTGCCCACAGAAACATTGGTCAAGGTGAAATGGTTAGATAAGATGCTTTCTCAAAACTCTCCTGCATCAAACAATGCATTCACACATTTAGAGTGAAGTCGCTTCTAGAGGAATTAAATAGTTTGGATGTAAAGATCCTACCACCTCAGTAAGCTTCTCATGTAGTAAGTTTAATTGTTCCACACCAAAGCTGTTGGAAAGACTTTTTTTACAGTTTAAAAATGTAAATAATTTATAGAAGTCTCCTTTAAAAGTAAATAGATTTGCTGTCTGTCTTCTGCTGAATTTTGGAACCTTTATTCACTCTGTATTTCTGAAGTTAATAAGCAGCTCCAAAGTTGAGGGGAAGGCAGAGCCTGGAAAATGAACATACTGTGTTTTGGTTTGTGCAGAACTGTGCGGTTTGAACTGGCTTGAACAAGTAGCTTTTACTATGTGGGTAATGTGACTCATAGATTTTTTTCTTATCATTGTTTGTATAATGTAAAATATGTTCTCAGTGGTGTATCAAAACCACTTTGCACTATTTGAAAACACCAGCTGCCCTGTGTGTAATTTGAGAATCATTGATATATGGACCAATCGAAATCCTCCAAAACTCTTCTGTAAAATCTCATTTAGATATAATACTATGTTTTATTAGCTTCCCTGTTGCCGTTTCAGAGCTAGCAGGTCTTACTATGACAGCAGGGCTGTGATTCAGTTGTTCACGATCATAAAAGGATAACTCATACAGAAACAAAGGCTGTGTTATTTTGTTTTATAAAGGTTTGTGGTTCAAATACTCAATACATCTTTTGTGCCCTATTTTATGCCAGTTTGTCCCAAAGACATCCACCCCAGCCCAACCCCCACCCCACCCCACCCCTCATTCAGTCAGTTGCTGCACCCTGGTGACTCACACCTGATGATGTCACACTCTCTTGGTTGCCATGGCAGTCGTTATGGCAACAGCTGCCAAGGTTCCCGAAGCGGAGAGCCATTCACAGGTGCAAGTCAAGAGTTAATATTGATAGCTTAGCTTGATGCTAATTATTTCTTTCCCTCTGCTACATTTCACATAGTAGGTTAGTAGCTTTACAGTCTGCTTGTGTAAGTTTACCCATGTAGGGATGGCCGTGTTTCAAAAAGAGAAGACTGATTGCTCTTTTAAAGGCACATCAACAAAAGCGGGTTTGATTCTAAGAGAAGGGCAGAACATCACACATAACACCACACAAATGTCTTAGTGAATGTAGGCTATGGGCCTTCGAAGAATTTGCTGATCATCGTTATGGCAACTGCAGTCAATTCAGTAGCTGCAAGCAGAACACAGATTAATATTCATCGCCTGTCTTATGCTAATTATTCTGCTGTGTGTATGTTAGCAGTAGTCTTACCGCCTGGTCCATGTCCATGCTCTGAAGCATAAGCTGCATTTCACTGGCTTTGTATGACTTCTGCTTGTGTAAAAAAGTGTAAGAGATGATTAGAAACGCATTAGCTGTGCAGCGTCCAACGCATGTGAGGAGCTAGCACACCAGCTGGCCGTGGTCATAGCTCTCCCACCCACTCGCCCAGCATGAATCCACTGGCTAACTACTAGGCATTAGTGTGTAGAGATACTCTCGGTGTGATGTGATATTTCAGTGGAAGGTGTTTTTAATGCCAGCCTGCTGTCTAATCTGTTTACACCTGCTGACCCACATCTCCCCATGACCGCCACAAAAGCGCCATCACTGCCCCACTCTCATAGATCACTCCTGACAGCCAGGAGCAGCCTCCTCGGCAAAACAACAGCATCAACCGCTCCCGCAGAGCATCAGCCAATCACACGGTCACTTCACTGACCTTCACAAAGATGTTATATGTGAAGGAAAAGTCTAGTAGCTCCAAGCACTCAACCCTCGTTTACACTGCAATAAAAACTGGGGGGAGCGGGACATTAACTGCTTAATATCTATAAAGTGAAAGCTGTAGAACAATTAAATCCAATACTAACTTAAAAAAGATCTGTGCAGATTAAGCAAGAATTTTTGCTCCTGGGTTCCCCTCCAGCTGCAGATTTTAATTCACTTCCTGAAATCGGAGGGAAGAGGGATGGTGTGGATTCCTACACCTACAAAATGTATAAGATCATAGTAATAATATATTACATATAAAGTGCTTTTCAAGAGCCCAAAAACACTTACCAGCTACAGATATGGACAGTGTAGTTTCTGCAGTGCTGAGCCCAGAGCAGCAACAACAGAGGCTCTATTCCCCCATTTCAGGTCAGTGGGGCATCCTCATGATGGTAATTTAAGGTAAATACTAGGGTTCCTTTAATGTTGTATGATGAGGTTGGCAAAAATATAATGAATGACTGCCCACACCACATCGAAATGATAATAAAATACCCTGAAATACATAAACAACAGCGTTTATCACATGCCGTTTGAGCATGGTGACATAAATGGTGTTACAAACAACACTGTTAGGAGGGAACGTTATTAGGATTGTTACCTTTCTAATATTTTCCTTCTCCATTGTTCTGCCTTTAATAGTTAGTGTACTGGGATCTCATCATTTATTAATTATGCCTTTGAAATATTTCAAAATGTGTTATGTGTAGTAGCTCCACCTCCAGTAAAAGAGTGTGTTTTTTTAACAGTGTGTATTAGTTTCATTATTGTTCTCCAGTTCACAGCCTGCTGCTGCTGCTGCTGTTGTTCCATCAACAAACAGAACTGTGGTGGCTCTATCTAAAACATGACCTTATTTTAATTAACCACACGTCTGCAGTTTTCAAGCACAGAGGCATTTAAACCTGCTTCGTAAGCCTAATTAAAATGGAGCCTATTTGCCTGTTATCCACTTTTATAAATACATACTTTAATGATTGTCTTATATAATCTTTCCTTTGTTGTCCAGTGTTATTGAGCTGAATTGCTGCATCATGAGTTAGCTCCTCAGGGCTAATATAAATCTTTTAGATTGCAGTGGCTCAGATCATCATTTACTGTAAGAGATATTTACAGTAATAGTACATAAAACTCCGGCTGAACTGGTCTGTTTTCCGGGAACAACGTTCACTGGAGGAGCTGTAAAAATTCATTGCATCATACCGAGTAGTTATTAGACCTAAAGCGGCTCAATAAGCTCAATTGATTTCTTCTGTCTGATTTTATTGCATAATAAATAGACCATGTAATGTTCGCTTACTTACGATCTTAAAGCTGTCTGAACCCATTGTCCTTTAAGGCCAGGTCTTCACGTCACATGCTCTGTTGGCTGATTGACAGCTATGGGCTCTACACCTATGGATCATTTTTTAGGGTGTGTATGTATTCATAGCTGAAAAATCAGTTCAGACTTACTGTAATAAACTGCACTGACAGAATTGCACCAGGGTTTGTTTTAAACCAAAGCTGACTGTTATACACACACCTTTTAAACAGATTTCTGAAAAGATTCAAAATCCTTTCACAGAGAGTCTGTTTGTTTTCTCTTGGTACAGGACCTCACAAATGTGCTCATGTTTACAGGGTGAGGGTGTAATTTTAGGCTCAATATGAACTAACAGGTGATTTTATTTTAAACAAATGGCACAGGATTATTAATAACTTCATTCATTCATTCGTTCATTATCTGTAACCACTTATCCAGTTCAGGGTCGCGGTGGGTCCAGAGTCTACCTGGAATCATTGGGTGCAAGGCAGGAATACACCCTGTAGGGGGCGCCAGTCTTTCACAGAGCAACACACACTCACACATTCACTCACTCACACCTACGGACACTTTTTAGTCACCAATCCACCTACCAACGTGTGTTTTTGGACTGTGGGAGGAAACCGGAGCACCCGGAGGAAACCCACGCAGACACGGGGAGAACACACCAAACTCCTCACAGACAGTCACCTGGAGCGGGACTTGAACCCACAACCTCCAGGTCCCTGGAGCTGTGACTGAGACACTTCCTGTTGTGACACTGTGTTGCCTAATTAATGACTTTATTAATTATATAGGATTGTATAACCATGGTCTGTAGTTTTATGATAATGGTGCTCTGGATTTTTAAAAGCCACTTTCCACGTGTTCTCGGACTTTTCTTCTAACAACAAGAGACTTTTTAAATGATTTTTCTGCTGTGTTTTTCTCTGCTTCTGGATTGTTGGGCAGGTCTAAGTTTGGTGCCGTCAATCCTAGTAGCTGATTAGCTGCTGTCAATCATTCTAAGATTTGACTCGCCCCTTAAAATTATCGATATAATTACATTTAAATATAAATTATATTACTCTTTTTCTTGAAACCATCTGGAACACTAATATTTAGTCATGACCATTACACAATAATTATTTAAAAACAAATTAATATTGTGGGCTGTCTATTGCTACATTATAATCATTAAGAGATGTTTAAACTCCCTCCTATTCCTTGAGGTTATACTGATTTTATAAAAGCCAGAAATGTGTTAAATGTTATGTGTATGTTAAATGAAAGGTCCAAAACATCAGCCAACATAATGCACATAATCCAACATGTAATTAATGCACACGTAGTTATAATCACACCTGTGGCTCACTAAGTAAAAATCCAATCATGTCATGATGTGTGTAGACAAACCCTTCTTAATTTTCTATTTGTTTTGTGTGTGTGTGTGTGTGTTTTATTTTTCTAGCTGTAGGCCAGTGTCCCCGCAGTCTGGACTGTGCTCGAGAGGGACGCCACTTCTGCCAGCCGGGCTCTTCACACTGTGGCCCCTGCCTGGCTCCTTTGGTGGAGAACAAAAGAGGAAAATGTGTGGTCAGAAGACAGACTCACTTGAGTAAGTGTCCTCAGTCTGCTCAAGCCAAGAGGAAAACAGAGACGGTGTCCCTGCCAGGCTGGTAGTTTTAATCAGTAAAATGCAGTCAAAAACAGTCCGCTCATAACGAGGGCTAATAAGACGTCCTGTCCGGACCCAACCGGACCCAACCGGACCCAACCACAGTGCTGGTCAGTTAATGTTTTGAGGCATTAGAGCATTGTGTTCTGTTTTTTAGACATGGCTCATAAATATTTATGAGGTAGTTATTGCAAAGCATTAATATAGAACTACAGCACAGTTCCACATTTAGTATTTAGCCAAAGGAAATTCTGAGGCTGTGAAGTTGTTGCCTTTAGCTTGAAGTTAAAGATGTAAAGTGCATGGACAAATCACGAGCAGCTGCCTGAATTGTGCCTTAATTTTTGTTTTGTAATTAGCACAGAATCATTTAGAGCTTCACTTAACTTCATTGATCACATAACAGTGTATTTTTAAAGAATCCATTGAAAGGTTCTGTAGAGAAACAAAACTGGTTCTTCTATGTCTTTGCTCCTAAGAGCCCCTTTCGGCACCAATATTTTAAAGAGTACGTTGTTTTTAAGAGTATGGTGTAGGGCTGGACTGTAAATCCGTAGGTAGTGAATATGTGGATGGTGTTGCCATGACACTGTGGCATTGTGTTAATAATCTGTGTTGATTTAGCACTCAGCATTTGCAGAATGTTTTCAGTAAAGGGAGAGAAAGTGTGGTCATCATGACTTTAATTGTCCTCCTCCTCCTCCTCCTTCTGAGCCACATCACAGTCATCCCCGGTACTCACTACTGATATTACAAACGCAGGCTTTTAGATTTGACTCAGACAACTGATTCACTTTTTCTGTGGTCTACAGTTCGACATCTCGCCGTAATGGAAACTGGACGCCTTTATCCTGAGCCAGGGAGAATTGCCTCGCTAACAGCAATTTCATTTCTGCTTCCCTTGGCGTGACTTGGTCCCCAATATACACAGTCCTATTAGAGCAATTTAGCCACATAATGGGGACTTTGGAGAGAGCAGAATGACGAACATTTGAGTCAGCGGGGAGATGATTAGGGATGATGGTTCTAGACTCTGTAATTCACTCTCCACATTTCTGAAACCCACTGAAGATATGACCCTGTATTCACATAACAGAGTCTAGTGCCTTCTAATACATTAGCTGTTGGGAGGAGGAATAAATAAACAAATATATAATATAAAAAATATGTAAAATAAAAAAAAACTGTAAAAAAAAATAATTTTACACACGGAGATATGGCAATACAATTATTACCAGGGTTCAGTGATTTTAGATCTGTTAAAATGTACCATGTCAGTCATTTAGGGTGTAGCTTGAAAGATTCATTCATTCATCTTCTGTAACTTCTGTAACACACTGGGTGAGATTAAGGCAGGGACACACCCTGGACTGGCCGTCAGTCCATCACAGTGCAGCACACACTCACGCCTATGGACAGTGTAGCACTGCTAAAATACCAGCATGTGTTTTTTTGGACTGCGGAAAGAAACCCACACAGACCCAGAGAGAACACACCAGTCTCCTCACTCTCGAACCCACCTTGCCGTCCCAGCCTGAAGGATGTGCTTTTTAAAATGTATACACACCCAGTAGTTATGCAGTATTCACAAAGAATACAGAGCAGCTCTTGCTTCCAAATGGTATAAAACCAAAAATAAAAACAGGTTTTAACGATAACAATGTTCTCCATCCCCTCCAGACATTCTGTCTGTCCTTCTTTATCATTTCCTTTTTTCATCTTCCTCTCTCTCCTTCATTCTTTGACTCTTTTTCCTTGTTCTGCCCTCTCATCCTCTCCACCTCTTATCCACACAGTAGAGAGAGAGAGAGAGAGAGAAAGAGAGAGTAAATAAGATGCAGCTTTGCTCTCTGTGTGCTGCAGTGGCTGGGGATGAGGAGTGATCCTCGGAGGGAAATCACGACTCCATACAAACTGCCTGCTCTCCACATACAGTGCTTTTAACCCCAGCTCTATCTCTTATTATGCAGTGCTCAGCTCATGTTTGGACAGCTTGTCTCCTTTTGAAACGACCTGAATGATGCCAGATTCTCCCCTTTGCCGTCACAGACTAGTATTTGATGCTAGGTGATAATATGTGGAAGCCTGTTTCCACCTATTGAATAAAATATATACAGCCACTTTGTTTACAGTACATCTTTATAGTAAGAACATACAACATAATGCTTCTGACATTTTTAAATGCTGTGTCCACTCTGTTACACACCTACCTCACTGGTCCACATTGTAGATGAAAAGTCAGAGACAGTAGCTCATCTGCCGCTGTGTGGTTTGTGTTGGTCTTTTTCAGTGGACACAGGATGTCACCCACATGATGCTGTTGGCTGGATATTTTTGGTTGTTGGACTATTCTTAGTCCATTATTAACATCGGGGAGTTCTAAAACTCAAGCAGTACTGCTGTGTCTGATCCACTCGTACCAGCACAACACACAATAACACACCACAACATCAGTGTCACTGCAGTGTTGAGCATGTACATTCATTCATTATCTGTAACCGCTTATCCAGTTCAGGGTCGTGGTGGGTCCAGAGCCTACCAGGAATCATTGGGCGCAAGGCAGGAATACACCCTGGAGGGGGCGCCAGTCCTTCACAGGGCAACACAGACACACAAATACACATTCACACCTACGAACAACTTTTGAGTCGCCAATCCACCTACCAACGTGTGTTTTTGGACTGTGGGAGGAAACCCACGCAGACACAGGGAGAACACACCAACTCCTCACAGACAGTCACCTGGAGTGGGAATCAAACCCACAACCTCCCCTGGAGCTGTGTGACTGTGACACTACCTGCTGCGCTACCGGGCTGCCCGTGTTGAGCATGTTCTACCACCCAAATCATACCTATCCTGTGGTGGTCCTCCAACCATTGAAGAACAGGAAAAGGGGAATATAAATTATATCTCATTCCGGGTTTCCCACTGCCTTGACAACGTCGTCCAACTCCTCCCCCAACCCCCACATCCACAATTCATTTTGTGCAATTTTTTCAGTTTCTTATTAAGGCTTTTGATGTGTTTGTGCATGGCCTACTGCTATGTCCAGTGATAAACACGCATTCTGAAGTATAATCCAGTGTTTAAGGCAAGTTTCCCAGCGGCTGTGCACACGAGGTCAGTGCATGTGCAGCCTATGCTTGTAAGCAATATTTTGAATCATTGAGTTGAATTTGGGGCGGCACGGTGGTGCAGCAGGTAGTGTCACAGTCACACAGCTCCAGGGACCTGGAGGTTGTGGGTTCGATTCCCGCTCCGGGTGACTGTCTGTGAGGAGTTGGTGTGTTGTCCGCGTGGGTTTTCTCCGGGTGCTCCGGTTTCCAAAAACACACGTTGCAGGTGAGTTGGCGACTCAAAAGTATCCGTAGGTGTCAATGTGTCTGTGTTGCCTTGTGAAGGACTGGCGCCCCCTCCAGGGTGTATTCCTGCCTTGCGCCCAATGATTCCAGGTAGTGCACTCGATTCACTCATGAGTCAACCCTACCCCACCCACCCCTACATCAACAAAGGTAGCACATTGAAACCCAGCCCTTTATTTTGCTTTGAGTGAACTACACATACCAAGTTCCTGGGAAAAAAAGTGCTCTTCTGAACTACGGTGTAATATGTGAAGTGCAGAGCCTGGGAAGGGCACTGCCAGGGATTTTTGACACCTAATCAATACAAATCAGCCGACAGAGGTAATAAACCCAGCAGCAGTACACATTCAGCACTCCCCTCTTCCCTTATCTTCTTCTCTCCAACATTCCACTGCAGGAACACTTTTATCACTTTTTCTGCTCCACTGCGCTCTGATTAATCTCACAGTCCTCACACACGTCCTCCGACTGTTTCGGCACCATCCTCCCTGTCAGATTTCCGCAGTGAAAATATTCAGCGTTCATTGTTTTTGTGTGAAAGATGTTAAGCAACCTGCTTTTTAATGATTTGCAAGTCAGAGTTTATGCTTGTGCTAGCACTGAGTTGAATGATGAAAACGCACTGGCAGCAGCCATTGTAATTCAGAAAGGAGAAATGTGCTAGTGGCCCATATGTTCGGTTTAACGGACAGTCGTGATCATTGAAATGTTCTTTCCGTTTATTGAGTTAAATATGCAGTGTGGCTAAGTGACAATGAAACAAAGCTCACTGTCATGGAGGGCCTGAGTTCATAGCTTTATCTGATTGGATGTTTGGCAGCCACTCTCCTGAATGACTGATCTCAGACCTGTTGATTGTCTTATCTCAACCTTATGCATGTCATTTATATCTCTGCGGTTTGCAATATTGGATGAAAGATTTTAAACAGTGATACTCGTAATGGGTATCACTCAGGGAGCTGTGTTAAAGATAGTGGTCCATTTCACACTGATCGATCATTGTCTGCAGTTGGAAGTAAGGAAACATGGTCAAACTTTGTCTTGATGCTCATCTGTAGCTCAGTATTTGGGCAGTAGATCATTCTCAGAGCTGCAGTGACAGTGACGTGGTGGTGGTGTGTTAGTGTGTGTTGCACTGGTATGAGTGGATCAGACACAGCAGTGCAACTGAAGTTTTAAACACTGTCCCCTCACAGTCCACATTGAAACATGTACCCCGTTGGTCCCTCTCAAAGACCACCAGCCACATATGTAGGGGTACTGATCATGGAAGAATTGGCTGAAAGGGGGTAGATTGCACAACAAGTGAGGAAACAGGTAGTCCATTGGTTGAATGGTGTACAGTGTAAATTGTATTATAAGATGCATTGGTCACTTACCATAAGTACCACTGATAACGTGTCCAGAAGGAGGCCTAGGAGGAAAAAAACAAGTCAGATAAACTCACCACTGATTAGAAACGGAACTTTCCAGCAAGAACATTTCAGAACGTTCCACCACACTCTGGATCATTCCGACGTGAGACAAGAAACAGATGGCTATCTCTTATTTAGTGCAACTCACTGCACCCTTATGGAAATTTCCATCCACTTTTTGTCCTCAGGGAGTTTTGTCCCTCCCACCTCCTTTTCCCATTAGTTTCCATGCTGAGACGTTTCATTCATGAATCTGATGAGGGCCCGCCCACCCCCTCCCGCCTGCTTGTGTGTCCCAGTCTCTAGAGCAGCAGCACCGCAGGACAACCACGCTGACCTATCCACCCACACACACGCGCACTGCAGCGTGCCAGCGTGGCACACACATCAGCTCCCACACACGTCCACACTGCAGCATCCACATCCACAACCATACACACACACTGCAGCATACAGACACACACAAATGCCTACATTACGTCACGACGTTTTAAACATAAACACCCGTAATGCAGGCGCATGTTTAGTGACTCGCCGTCTTTGATTCTAATGTAAATCTGAGTGGAATTAGAATGAACTGCACAATAACAGGCTGTTTACAGACTCTGAAACACTTCATTAGAAAAAAAGGCATGTGGAATGTCTTTAAGTCTGTAGACCAGCAAGCTACACTCCAAAAACATCCATATATATGGAATTCTGCCCATCTTTCCCTGTGAGACAAATGCTCAAGCCATTATACGCAAAGGCTGTAGACAAGAAGAACGATCGCCACTGAAACAGAGAAGCTGCTGGTGTTCTCAGAAAAATAGACCTGTCACTACAGAGCCCACTACTGAAACCAAGAGGCTGTATACACACAGGAGCACAGCCAAAAACACCTAGGGAACATAAAGAGAGAGCAGGATCACAATGGAGGTACAGGTAGAGACAAGAACAAAACAAAACAGTGCCATGTGCTAAAGGAGCACTTCACAGACAACAAGGGAAACTTGACGTATGTGTGTGTGTGTGTCTGTGTGTCTGTCTACATATAACAATTTCCAACATTGATAAATGGAAAATAGTTATTTTGTAAACCACAATAACTTGTGATTTTGATTTTGTATAAAATAAATAATGTTACAAAAACATCTAAAGATAACATATATATTAGGGGCGGCACGGTGGAGTTTAATGTGTTCTCCCCGTGTCCACGTAGGTTTGGAATGAGGTATAATTTATATCACCCTGTTCCTGTTCCTCAATGGTTGGAGGACCACCACAGGGTAGGTATGATTTGGGTGGTAGAACATGCTCAACACGGGCAGCCCGGTGGTGCAGCAGGTAGTGTCGCAGCCACACAGCTCCAGGGACCTGGAGGTTGTGGGTTCGATTCCCGCTCCGGGTGATTGTCTGTGAGGAGTTGGTGTGTTCTCCCTGTGTCTGCGTGGGTATCCTCCTGGTGCTCCAGTTTCATCCCACAGTCCAAAAGCGTGTTGGTAGGTGGACTGGTGGCTCAAAAGTGTCCATAGGTGTGAGCGAATGGTTGTGTGTGTGTCCCCTGTGTGTTGCCCTCCAGAGTGTGTTCCAGCCTTGCGCCCAGTGATTCAGGGTAGGCTCTGGACCCACCGTGACCCTGAACTGGATAAGCGCTTTCAGATAATGAATGAATGAATAACATATATTAGGGATGTCGACTGAAAAAATAATCACAGTCATCGTAAGACAGACCCAATGTAATTTTTTTTTATCTTCTAAAAAATGTAATCATGCTAATCACAGCAGTACTCTGTGATTAGTCCTGTTCTGTATATACACAAACGTTAACACAGAGGCTTTTATCTGGAAGACATTGGCCACAGGCTGCTTTTTGCTTTCAGAGGTTTCCTTAGTCAAACAGCGTTTAGAATAACACTTGCAAGAGCAAAAAACGTGTGTGAGCGCTTCATACTTGCAAAGTACATCTAATATTAGCATGACTCATGCATGCCCAGAGGAGAACGCTTCCCTTATTTCAGGATCTGTAAATCGCCCCATTTAGTCCATTTTAGAAAATGATGCCTTATGTAACCACTTTGACTGCGCATGTATTATGCATTATGTATTATCCCGCTCATGACGTCACAAACGTATGAATATGATCGGTGTGATGAGGCCCGTGACCCTTCACTGAAGTGGTTTTGCTCATTGTTTTTCAGTTAGATTTCACACAGTGCTGGTTCACTCCTGCGGCCCTGAGCTGTTTTGATTTTGCTTTTTGTAGAGCAGGCTTAAGTTAAAGCAGTTAAGTTTAATATTTGCATTTTATGCCCCGGTATATGAATGAAATAGACTGTTTCATTTTGTCTGTATTACGCAAGGGCTCTTCTCCTGAGATGAGGCGGAATACAGCTTCTGGAGCTGTCCGCGGTGCTGAAATAGGTCGTAAATCCTCTGAGCAGCACTTTTACAGTTGGGCTTTAAATCAAAAGCAGCTGGAGTGTTTCTGTGATTTCACTGCTCAAGCACAGCATGCACAGGACAAAAAATACAGCTTCAGTTTCTTTCTTTATGTACAGTATGTGTAAAAGTCTAGGAGATTACATTTAAAAAGCTCTTTCTTTGGCCAACTTGAATATATTTGTTCAGAAACAACAACAAACATGTTAAATATCAGTAATCGTAATATAATAAGTAGTGATGTTATTAATGTATTTAAGATATATGTAATTATCATCCAGTACCCAGTTTGACAAATCAGTAAAGTACAGCTTATATTTTCCACCTAAACTCTTTCTCTTTCTTCTGAGTTATACAGTCAGTTAATACAAAATAATGTCTCTCTCTGTCTCTCTCTCTCTTACTCTCTCCCTCCCTCTCTCTCTCCCTCTCTCTCCCTCTCTCTCTCTCTCTCCTCTCCCTCTCTCTCTCTCCCTCTCTCTCTCTCCCTCTCTCTCTCTCTCTCCCTTTCTCTTTCTCTCTCTCTCTCGCTCTCTCTCTCTCTCTTACTCTCTCTGTCTCTCTCTCTCTTACTCTCTCCCTCCCTCTCTCTCTCTCCCTCTCTCTCCCTCTCTCTCTCTCTCTCCTCTCCCTCTCTCTCTCTCTCTCTCTCTCTCTCCTCTCCCTCTCTCTCTCTCCCTCTCTCTCTCTCCCTTTCTCTTTCTCTCTCTCTCTCGCTCTCTCTCTCTCCCTCTCTCTCTCTCTCTCCCTTTCTCTTTCTCTCTCTCTCTCGCTCTCTCTCTCTCCCTCTCTCTCTCTCCCTCTCTCTCGCTCTCTCTCCCTCTCTCTCTCTCTCTCCCTTTCTCTTTCTCTCTCTCTCTCTCTCTCTCTCTCTCTTTCTTCTGCAGAAGGGGATGAGCTCCCTGAACTAGATGAAGAGATTGACTTTCTCTCCTCCATCATCACCAAACACAGAGAGTCTGAGATGAAACACACAGGTAGGACACACTCATTATTATACTATAAATAGGAGTAGACTCTCTCTCTCTTACACACACACACACACACACAGGTCTGTCTGAACCTATGAGCCCAAACTAATTACGACTAGTTCTTATTGGAGGACTCTATTCTGTAAAAAAAAAAAAAAAAAGTGTTTCCAGAACTTTTTCTGCAGTGCCTATCGCCTGTAGATGAGAATGTATTTGAACACCACGCCTATGTTCTGATACAGGGGTTGCTTCCAAAATCTGCACTGTAATTCAGCAACTTCTTACTGAACATAACAAAATAAAGTGACAAGTCACCTTTACAGAGGAAACATTACAAGTGACATGCATCATGTATCTCACTTATTACCTTATCTTACCTTCCACTGTGGGAATTCTGTTGTAAAACCTAAAGCTCTCTTATTTAAATGGTTAAATTTCAGTACCACTCATAAGTCCATTTGTCATTAAAAGCATTTTATTTATTTATTTATTTATTTATTTATTGTTTCCAGCACCTTCTGAGATCGCTCCTAAAGTGAAGGAGGTCTCCCAGCGGCTGAGAATCCACCACAGACCAGCTCCCTCTCCTAGCTCTGTCCCGACAGAACGTCCTGTAACCAACGCACTGACCACATCCTCCCCAACGACCAGCCCCAGCTCCTCAAGCTCCTCCAGCACTGGCAGCCCCTTCGCCTCAGCAGTGCAGAGCGCCCCCATCATCATCCCCTACCCCTCTGAGGAACACTCCTTCATCAGTACGCCTCACTCTTTAACCTCTTAACCTACTGCTTTATTCTTCCGTTTTCAGTCATAATCACCACAAGTGTTCACAAGCATAATGACAATCATTTGTAGTGCTGACTATCACTAATGATGATTGCAGGGTTATTGCAGTCTTAGGAGTCTGGCCCAAGGATTCATAGAGCACTGTGGTGTACCCACTACCCAGTACCGTTATTAAACCAATTACCATGACCTTCTGCCTGTGTTAGCACTCACCATTCACCTTAGCAAACCACCCCATGTGAGATGTGCAGAGTGATAAATAAACATAGAAATGAATAAGTCTTGGTCTGTTATCTACAGTGACCTCCTGTTATCAATCACCATTTTGGCTTTTTGATGAGCAGCAGGCAGCCGAGACATGAAGGTCTTTGTTTTTAACTGCACAGAGCAGCTGTTTTTCATCAGAGAACAGAGGGATTAGGGGTTGATTTTCAGTGATACGTCAGCTGATGTTTTTTTCTCTTGTTGCAGTGCACCTTGGTTTACATTCAGCTGATGTATTGATCTGAAGTGTTCACTGAGAACTACAAATGCATTGTTTTATATTGTAGAGCCCTCAAGATCAATGAACTTTGATATGGATTCCCTAAAAACACAAACTGGGATGTGTTTCACAGCTGGAAATCCCCAAAAAAATGATTTGTTTTGATACAATTCAGAAAATCCAAAGTCAACAAAAGAGCTATTAACACAGTGATGAAACATTGGCTAAAAAAACACCAATAACATCAATGTATTATTTATTTTTATTTATTTTTTCCAAGTTGACTGTATTTATTCCTCCCTTGAGTTGATAATTGTGATTTTTGATTGTTATTTTGAGGCAGTTAAACCACTGAGGATTCATTGTATTTCTTCACCCCTCAACTATGAAAATAACCTGGAGTTTGTGGAGTTAGGAGACTGATGTACCGAGATTGCTCAGTTCTTAATGATTTAACACATTGTGTTGTGTTGTGGTGAAACACCCGCTGATTCTGAAGGTTCCTCAATAAAAAAATGAGGTCATGGGGTTGACATTTTGTTAACATTATGTCACTAATTCTTCATTATTATTAATATAAATGTGTAAGTTCCAGTCGTTCTGCCGTCATTTGATACTCTACTCTGTTTCTCCCTGTGTTTCTCCCTGTGTGTGTTCCCTCTGTAGTTATGACAGGAGTGTGCCTGATGGTGGGTTCAGTGGCCTTGGTCCTGGCTGGAGTGTGTTGGGTCAGGTAAGTCTTTGACTGATGTGGAGCTATAATGCAGCACTGTGATCAGAAACTAGAGACCACCCTTAATTTTTTTCATCCTGTCAAAAGCCCATTAGATCGAAATTTTCAATGCTGTACCTCACTTCTCTTATTTCTTGGCTCTCATTTTTGCTGGGCTTTTTTCATGCCTCTGCCATCAGACGTAAATACAACATTGTGATTGGAGATATTCAGACAAGGTGGTGGGTAGTGTTATTAACAGTTTGTGGGTTGGTGGTATCTCCTCCACCCCAAAGTAATTTGCATTAAACATGCATTAAACTAATTATTTGCAAATGGTTGCATTTCCCCATATAATAATTGGAATAATTCCAAATCCATTTGGAGACGCTGAGGTCAGGGCTCCCCATTCCATTGTTCACCAGCAGCATTTGTGTTTGTTTTGCTTTACGTCTGTTAAGAGTGTTCTTCTCATTTAAGGGAAACATCTATGATTGTGGGGAAATGTAGTTCTCTCTGCTTTGTTAACGTACAGAAGCTCAGCGTCTTTTAAGGTGGAATGGCAGGTTTGAGGAAAAAAATGACAGTTGTTTGTATGCAGCTGAAGTTTGACTTGTCTGTAAGTTTTTATTCACTGTTTAAATTACCACCGAAACTTTTTTTTAGCACTTTCGGTAATGCAGTTAGTGGTCTCCCGAATTAGGTACATTTCCAACTTAAGTGATCTGAAACAGCAAAAGCAAGCCATTATTAGCCATCTATGAACATTATCCTCATCTTGGTTCATGCCTCTCAAAGTTTGGGGGCTTTGTAAAATACAGACTGGAGCTAGCAAATGTATTTTCTGAATTTTATTAAAAGTGTTTTTTGATTACAATCGTGAACATCACAAAAACAAAAACACCTGTGGCTTTTTAATATTTAATCCCCAGACTAGAGCTTGATTTACGCCTGTCTTTGCTGAGACGCAGTATTTAGTGGTTGAGCAGGTTTTGCACGTTTTTGCTTCTTTTTTTTTGTCCCATTTTCTCCGTATCATTGAATATATTTTTTTTCTGCTCTAGTTTTACAAACTCCTGTCTTCAAATATTCCCCTTTAACCTTCCTGCAGCTTACGCAAGCAGATTATTTCAAAATTTAATCTCCTCAGAAATAGCTTCTGAGAAATGAAAACTTGTACTCGGCTGCTTTGACTATAAATGAAATAAATGAAAGGGTGGACTCTGACTACTACTGCACTGTGCTTTAGATAAATCCTCTAAAAAACAACATCAAAGGGTTTAATGGGAACGGGGTATGAGCACGACTAATTTGAGCAGCAGAAAGTAATAGAACAAAATGTGATCAAAAGCCTGTAATGACACCTGGTCACACTGGATTTTCTGGGACAGGATGCAGAGAGGAAGTCGTCTGGCTCAGAAAGTGGACTATCCAGCCTTCGGGGTGATGAGCCCTCACTCTTACGACAGCACCACGGTGAGTGACAAACAACAACACAGACAGAGATGAACACACCTGCGAATGAAATGGAACCATGTGCTCACTCTCTCACTCGTGTCATTTTCAGTCTGGAGATAAAAAGCTGGCCCAGAGTGCTCAGATGTACCACTATCAGCATCAGAAGCAGCAGATGTTGTCACTCAAGTGAGTAAACGTAGATTGTCCTACTCTTCTCCAACAGTTACATAGAGCAGTTTCTGCATTGCGGAGCTCAGAGGCTCTATTCTCTGTATTAAAGATCAGTGGAGCATCACAGTGATTCTTAAACTGTCATTTTTAACTAAAAATATTACGTAGTATTCCTTTAAAGGAACTTATTATTGTTTCTTCCAGAACTGTTCACCGATCAGCCATAACGTTATCAACTCCTTGTTTTCTTGGTTACATTCACTGTCAACTTTATCAGCTCCACTGACCATATAGTTATGATTCTTAATTCTACAATTACACACTGTAGTCCTGTTACTCTGCATACTTTGTTAGCACGCTTTCACCCTGTCCTTCACTGGTCACAACATCCACAGGACCACCACAGAGCAGGCACTACTTGGTTGGATCATTCTCAGCGCTGCAGTGACACTGACGTGGTTGTGGTGTGTTACAGTGTGTTGCGCTGGGATGAGTGGATCAGACACAGCAGTGATGCTAGAGTTTTTAAACACACTACCCACTCTCTGGCCTCTTCATAGACACAGCTACCTTAGCTACAGTAACTGATCTGTTGCTGCACAGTGTGTGTTTGTCCTCCTCTAGTCCTCGTAAGGTTTTATTGTTTCTAATCATTTCTTCTGCAAATTGTTCCTCTGTGTTCAGACAAAGAGATGAGCCCAAGATCCTGGAGTCAGGAGCCACTTCCGACGAGGAGAATGAAGATGGAGACTTCACTGTGTATGAATGTCCTGGACTCGCTCCAGTAAGTAGGGAATAGCTCTGTGTAAAAGTAGTCTACGGTGTGGCCCTTCTCTAAAGCTTTAATCAGGACTAATCTTTGCCCCCTACAGTGCTGTACAGTGTATAATCCTGAGCATAGCTATGGGGGGCAGGGGACTTGCCTGCCCCATTTGGAAACTAGGTCCCACTAAGATTTCTGGCCTAGATTCGATGCCAATGTGTGTCTTTGTGTATATGTGTGTGTGTGTGTGTATATATATAAGAAAATGTTCAGTCATCATGATATGTATCTTTCTCTGTGTCTCTGTTTTTCTACCTCACTTTCTTTCTGTTGTTCTTTCTTTTTATCTCACTGTATCTCACTCTTTCTTCTTTTTCTCTCTTTCCATCCATCATTTCATTCTCTCACATTTCTTCTCTGTCTTTTGCTCTCTCCCTCTCTCCTTTTTCTCTATTTCTCTCTCTCTTTCTTCCTCCCTCCCTCCAGACCGGTGAGATGGAGGTAAAGAACCCTCTTTTCGATGACTCCACCCTTAATCTTCATCTTCATCTCGATCTTCAGAGGAATTACAACTAACCTTGACATTCTTGCACGATCCCACTGAGGATACGTCGGCACCACTGAGATCGGATCACTCTCTCTCAGCCTGGCATTGGTTTTCTCCTCCAGTTACCACTCGGACACCCTTCACAAAATGGAGGTCAATTAAAAGAGGAAACAGTGGACTGCATGGACAGTACGGACTGAGGTGGATTAAAGGCAGCCTGGGTCAGTGTTTGTAGAGTTGGCTTTTCTCGTCCTGCTGTTTCTCCTCTCCAACCTCCACCTCCACCTCCATCCAGTGTTTGTTTGTTTATTTATTTATTTATTTATTTACAGACTGTTACATGGTGTCTTTAGAAAGTGGACTTAAGACACAATGAAATGGGTAATCAACTTGACCTGCCTCCACAGGTACCTCCAGACACACACTCACACACAGTAGGGTTGGGCGCTGTGACAGTAATAAGGTATACTGTGGTACTGGAAATAGTCACTGGTGAGAAGAGTGAGGGGGCGTTCCTGTAAGACACAAAGAACCCAAGAGAACTTAACCCCACTCTCTTATTTCTTTGGCTTACAGTAAGAGAGGAACACAGCGCATTAATGTTCCGCTGATGGGAACGGTGGAAAGAGCCGAATGAACTGGATAAACCTCACTGTACCTGCTTCATGAGATGATTAAACCACACTCTTCCTCCATCTGCACATAAACCATGGGCTCTTCCTCTAAATAAGTCCACACAGCTTTCCCACAACTGCGTCCATACTGTAAAACCCCTATAGAATGTCGACACCTCATACAAATCATTACTTAATGTGCCCAACGGAGGCGAAGATACACTGATAGGGTCAGTTCAGGAACCCGTTCTCTCATGATTTCCACAATCCCCCAATACCCCACACACCTCTTGCAGATATTACCATGTGATAAAGCAGGGTACTGCCCAACCCCGTCACTCACTGACTGAGGCCATGATACACTGCCCGCATTTTGAAGCAAACTCTTGATTTTACAGGACACTAATCAACAAAACTAGACCCTTAGGATGAAACTTTATTAAAACTTTACTGAAGGTCTGTAATGTGAACATCACTAACGATTGTATTTTAAAAGCATGTTATGCAAATAACCGTGCTTGAATTAAAGACCTTAATTTGCATCTGATTAGCGCATAACTGACAGCGTTTCATCCCTGTGTAGGTCCTTGAAAAACACTGAATGACTTGTCGGTGTAATGACTGTGTATTAGCGCTAATATGAGTTTAATGAGAGTTTGATTAGTCACTAATACTTTAAGATGTGTTCCGTAATGAGTTTTACACTTTTAGTCATCAGTAATACAAAGCTTTTAAAGAGCGACACAGGTTTACAGTGAGTTCATTTGCATTCGGTTCCTCACAGCAGCAAATATTGAAAACACAATTTGTTTGAATGAAGCGATGTTACGTTAGAATGCGAGATGCAGATTGACTCGATGTAAATGCGGTTAGCACTTTTTCAGCGTCTGATTAGAATAAAGGAACACATCTTGAAGAATTAGACTTAATGAACACTTATTAGACACGTCTTAAACTCTTATTAACTCTAATGCAGCAACCTCCAGGCCTCACACGGTGAGAGAGCTGTATAGGACTGTAGTGTTAATTATATATGAAGATGTGAATGTAGGTGATGATTACTCCATAGTGAATTGTTTGTTGAGCATTGTTAGGACAGATGGCGCTGTTTGTAGGGTCACTAATTCACTCCTGACTGAGCAAAGGACATGACTTCAATCAGTTCCTCAGGTGTGCGCCTTACAATGACGTTTTGCCCGTCTTTTTAGTCCGTTTTCTCTGACAGATCTGGTTATTAGTTTTTGGCTGTTATTTTTTTGATCACTGATTTCACCCACTACTGTGCAGGAAAGAGTCCAGTCTTTAAAAGTCAGTGTACCATGGCCATTCAACATGGACACCTTCGTCTGTTCCCACTCTCTCCAGGACCCTTCACTAAATTTTGCACCGTCACAGCTTCGCTCGTCCCCACACAGCTCCAAAGACGAGCCCCGCAGTGCAGTCGGGAGTCAGAGAGGAGCAGGTTTAAAGCTGTTTATCTGGAAGGAAATATTTATTTAAAAGAATACTAACATTGGAGTAAACATGATGTAAAGAGGCTATGCATTAGTTTAACCATTTACAGACCAGTTTCTCCAGGCGTCATTCCCGGCCTGTGCTGAACATCCCACAGCGTAGCAGTGACTGAGGGATGCTGTGTTTTGGCATTTTCAGAATATATATTTACTCTGGAAGAGCAATGTTGTTTGGGACCACTGGCCTTCATTCTGACTCTGCAAATAAAGTTGGACTGCTCGAGGTAAAGAAGACGACGAAAAATCACTTCCATTAATATCTTTAGGGGACTTGCTTTTCTTCACGTAGACCATCTGTGGAAGTGAACACCCAAATGCAGAGCAGTGAGCGATTCTTCACACACACTGGGGGCAATCTAGAATCAAACTTTAATTCCCATATCGCTGTGTCCATTAACAACAGCAAACAAACCAAACTTACTACCTTTGGAACTAATAATTCTATTTATTAAATTAATGACATACAAATGAAATTATAATAAATAATGATTATTACGCTGTTGTACAGAATAAACCCTGCACAGTGCCCAGATTAAAGTTTTAAGTCAGTATCCCTCTGGGTTTTTGCTCAGCACTGCATGTTGGTTCAATTGGCACCACCTTTGGGGCCATGCGTTAGTATTGAGGGCTGGTCCTAGACCAGATGCAGTTCTTTAAATGGATTTGGACTGAAGAGAATATCAACAGCAGCACTGATCCCTGATCAGCAGCGTGATGAGTCTGATGCTTGTGCTCCCAGGGCTCAGGTTCAGTATCAGGTCACTACTCAGCCATCCTCTCTGCCTTTTACCTGTACAATATTGTGAATACTGTGCTATGGAAACTGAACTCATGCATAGAAATGACTTGATGCTTTAAACATATCAAACCAACTGATATTAGACCTAGGGTAGAGGGGTTACGGGTTTTAAGAGATCTGAAATTCTAGAGAGAATGTTTAAGAAAAAAAAAAGAAAAAAAACATGCACCAGGACGTCCACGTGCGGTAAGCGTGGTTCTCTTAATGAAGACGCCACACTAAATATATGTAATTTACATATGTCATGTTTCTTTCTACCAAAGTAGAGTCAGTGATGGTATTTTTTAAAAAACACCAGTTGTGATTTTAATATTTTCATAATGCACATATGAATAACCCTGAATTATAATGATGTAGCCTTTGTATAGTCCCGTATGGTCCTACTATGCATGATCTGAAGCTGTGGAATGGTCAAGGAGGTCCGTATGCATTTATGGTCTTTTGCAAATTGCTTAAATAAACTTATACTTACAGCATGCCCTCTGTTTGAGTTGTGTTTTTAACCTACTCCAACAAGAAACCTCCCGACTGTTCCCTGAAATGAGGGATGTTCATCAAAAGTTTCTCTTTTCTGTTCAGCTTCTGCTCCTCAGAGGAGTCGTACCTAACATTGCTGGGTTGGATTAGATTTGCATTCTGCCTCGTATGAACGAGTGAGGTCGTAGTACTGATGTTGATTAGTTCTGCATCACAATTACCACATCATCCCAGAGACACTGAAAGATGCTCCAGAGAACACTGTTTAACAGCTGAATATCAGGAGGCTTTATTAAACATAATATTCACCCTGGTGAGTTGGAGCTCATGTGCAGCTGCTCCAAAGTTTATTTACCCAGTTAGGAAAGGTGTGTCTAACAGAGTGGACGACGAGTAGACAGTGTTAAAAACTCCAGCAGCACTGCTGTGTCTGATCCACATGTACCAAAACAACACACCCATATCAGTCTGCTCTGTAATGTTCCTACAGGGGTCCAGACCAATGAATGTTGGGTAAACAGAGGTGAACAATGTAAGCAGTACTGTGTTCTGAACGTATGCTGCATTTATGTAGAATGCAGAGACCTTAAAACTGTACCGCCTCCTCATCCGAGTCTCTCCAATCACAGTGCTGGACCTTCACCTGGTGTGTTCTCCCCTAGTCTACATGGGTTTCCTCTGGGTGCTCCAGTTTTCTCCCACGGTCCAAAAATACACTGGTAGGACTGTCTTCTCAAAAGTATGTGAGCGTGTGTCACCTTGTGAAACACTGGCGCCCCCTCCGATGTGTGTTCCTGCCTTGTGCCCAGTGATTCCGTGTAGGCTCTGGACCCACTGTGACCCTGAACTGTATAAGCGGTTACAGACAATGAATGAAAGAGATCATACTTCCCATTTAATCTCCAGATTACAAATATTCATTCACCTCTTCCTCTGGAGAAGAATATGTAATGGATCTTTAGGGAACACAACTGGACTTTAACACCACTGCTGTACCTTTAAAAAGGTACGTTTACACAGCTTGTATATTTACTGATACCAATGATGTACCTCTATTGTAAATTTGTTTTCCTGGAGGTGTGTGTTCACTTGTGCAGTAGGTGTAGAATCTGTCCCCTTTAAATTACAAAATGATGTACAAAAATGTACGAATGTGGTACATCACTGCCATCTACAGGCCACAAGTCAAAAGAAATAAAAGATAAATAATTTTATTGTGTTTAAGTGAAGTCCGGGAGCAAACGGCGATCGTAAACAGTTTTGGAGCTTCTCTTTCACTGAAACCACCTTAAAAATTAAAACGAAGGGGATGTAATGTAATTACAATGTAATGTAGAGCTCTGTCTTTATTTAACAGTCAGTGAAAAGCTATTCTCCCATCATTTCAGTGCCATGAATGTAAAAGGTAAACTAATGTGTTTATACAACACTGATTTCAGTAATTCACGCAGTTTCTGTAACAGCTCCATCCTGTTCAGGGTCATGGTGGGTCCAGAGTCTACCTAGAATCACTTGAACAGATGAGGCACACCCTGGTCATAGCACCACTCCATCACCGGTCTTTACACACTCACACCTGTGGAGAACCGGCCAATCCATCTACCTGCATGTGTTTTTTGGACTGGGAGAACACACAAGTCTCAAGGATTCGAACCCAGAACACCAGGACCCTGCAACTGTGTGGCAGCAACACGACCTGCAGCTCCACCATGCCTTTTCACAGAAGGAAAATAATAATTAAAAAAAACATTAAAATAGATATCAGTGTGTTTCCATGAGTTTGAAGTGCAAAATTGCACACAGGAGGTTGTTATATAAAGCTTTTTTTTTAAAGAGTAAGTGCAGGTATAAAAGTCTTGCTTCTTTATTATTTGTATAAATACGGTAATTATCTGTAAAATCCACTGGATGTTTTGTTATTTATAATGTGCATAATATGAGTTCAAACTTACTGGGGAATATAAAGTGACGCTCACCCCTGGGTTTGTGGTGCCATGGGCTGGACTTGCACCTTGCCTAGTGTGTACACCTGAATTAGTTCAGGATGGGATCTGGATTCACCACCACCTTTAGTGTAGTTAATATTTATTAATATTTTGAAAACTGACCACGCTCAAAGTAGCAAGATCACAGGAGGATTCCAGTGCAGTAAGTCAGATTCAGAGAGAAGAGAACAGCTGTGTAACCTGTTCAGTTTAATGCAGACTTAATCAGAAAACACAGAATGAACTCGCTCAGCTTCCTCAGGTCACATCGATGCTGCTGGATTAGTCACTTTCCCCATAAAAAGAACATTCTTTGATTTCCGGTCAACCACAAACATCATAAATGGATGATTAAAGTCGAGAATTGGAGTAAAAGTCCGTGAGGTGTACACCAAACCCAGTCCAGTCACAGCAGTTGCAGTAGCTCCAGTTTCATCCACATCCAGAGTGGCCTTATGCACAGCCTGAGGAAGAAAAAAAATGGGAGATCCCTTTGAACAGTTACAGAAACATTCTGCTGGTTGACCAAATAGCACAGTGCCTTATTTACATTTCTGTTTTTTGGCACCTACAGGAGCTTTTATGATGTCCCATAAGAATTAATATGGAGCTTCTTGTTGACTTTGATGCACTCAACGGCCCTCTCTAACTTTACGCGGTCCCTAAATTCTACCATCATGGAATATCTAGAATGGAAGATATTTCATTAACTGACTTTTAATGCTAGCATACAGTTGCAGACCCATGCTCAAATTCAGTGAGGTCATTTGATCATTTTATTCTTTCATACATATTTGTAAAATCAGACTGCACGAATAGGGGGAATACTTTATACCCATGTGGCAATAGGACTGAATGAAGCCCCTGTATGCAATTATTAGGTCCCAATAATTTTGTCTATACAGTGTAGATTATGCATTACTAGCTATGCACTTGACTCTCTTACCTCAGAAACATAAGCATCCACTTTAGAAGAAATCCCAGTGAAGTTAGCTTTGTTTGTAAACATATCCGTCATTCCCATTCCTTTCAGAATGTCTTTCAGGGAATATGATGTTTTTAGGGACAGCTTAGGGATGTAGATCTCATATTTTCTGCTGAAACATATGCAAAATACCATTTATACACTTCATATTTAATACCTTATGTGTTCTAGAGTGGATCCCCTCCCCGGATCACCACCTTAACGTGGTGGAGGGGTTTGCTTGCCTGCGTGAGCCTAGGAGCTATGTTCTCTGGGGCAGTAGCCCCTGGTAGAGTCTCCCAAGGCAAATTGGTCCTAGGTGATGGGCCAGACAAAGAGTGATCCATAAAGACAAGGATGAAGAGACTAAGAACA
The DNA here is from genome assembly GCF_029633855.1 of Hoplias malabaricus. Classification (NCBI taxonomy): domain Eukaryota; kingdom Metazoa; phylum Chordata; class Actinopteri; order Characiformes; family Erythrinidae; genus Hoplias; species Hoplias malabaricus. The sequence continues at coordinate 14,487,601 of NC_089819.1, read as the reverse complement.
TGGACACAGCTTCCCTTGCCCGGAGTAGGGTTACCGGGGCCTGTGGTGGAAAATTATGACAGAAATAAGAAAGCTGAGTCTCTGAGTCGGCTTCAAGTAAAAGAACAATTTATTAACGGAGAGAGGGTGCTGCGCACAACACTGTTACCTCTCTGTCTGACCATTTCTCAACCAGCGTCTCTTATACCTGGAACTCCTTTTGAAGTTACCATCTGTTTGCTCTTTTACATTTCAATCACCTTTTAATGTATCCTGCTCCCAGTATGACTCCAAGTCTTTTATCATTTGTTTTTTACTCTTTTGTATTTCTAACACCTTTCCAGACGTGCTCTGTGCATCCCCCTCTACCCATTTGGTCTCAGTTATCTCCCCTCTGTGGTCTGGAGACAAAAGGAGTTGATTGAACGGAAGATGTCGATATGCTGTTATTTGAAACACACACACACACACACACACACACAAGTCTGCTGTTTCACACAGAGAATTAGGAATAAAACAATTTCAGTTACATAAGCATGCATGGTCATGGCTGATTAAAAATATCTCTATTGATTATGAATCATTTCAATGAACAAATTCCATCACAGGCCTCACCCTGGAGCCAGGTGGGGGGGAGGGGCTACTTGGTGAGCGCCTGGTGGCAGGACTTTCACTCATGGGGTCTGGCTGGGCTCAGCCCGAAGGAGTCACATGAGTCCACTCTCCCATGGGCCCACCACCTGTCGGGGAGGTAGTAATCTGGGTCTGGTGCATTGTGGATCGGGTGGCAGCCGGGGTTAGGGGCCCTGACGTTCTGATCCTTGGTTACTGAAAGTGGCTTTTGGAACATGGAACGTAATCTCTCTAGTGGGAAAAGAGCCTGAGCTGGTGTGCGAGGTTGAGAGGGGTAATGGAAAAATGCAGATTAACACTAATAAATAATGGTTAATAATAACTAATGATTTATATTAATGATCAATTCATCTTGACTCTCGTTGTTCTCATTGCATTATGTAGGCCTTAGTGAGCTTGTGTGACCTAAAGGAACATTGTGTTGTGCTACTGTGCTGCAGGAGATAGCAGAGACTGTGGGAAAGTGCTGAAAGAGCAATTCTGAGGGAGTAGGGGAGACTGAATAGAGTGGAAGTAGGGAGTCAACAAACTGAAAGACACCCCTCACCTGCAGCTTTTTTTTCTTTCTGACAGTAATAAACTAGGATCCACCAATAAGCGAATGTTTGGGTTGATGTAATAACGCATGATGGTGTACGTGACTGGGGTCATATATATACTGTATGTTTTTTTTGGGTAATGACAGTTAGACCTGGAGGGGCGTGATAGGGAGGAATGACCCCGCTGATCTGAACCCGAGTGGTGTTCAGTTATTGGATTTCTGTGCCCATCACAATTTGTCCATTACGAACACTATGTTCGAGCATAAGGGTGTCCACAAGTACACCTGGCATCAGGATACCCTAGGCCACATTTCGATCAACTTTATAGTAATTAGGCAGTGGAAGGAATACTTCGAGAATCTTCTCAATCCCACCAGCACATCTTCTGCAGAGGAAGTAGAGTTTGGGAACCCTGGGGGGGGGCTCGTCTATCACTGGGGCTGAGGTGGCCAAGGTGGTAGGAGGCTCTGGATGCTCTGGATGTTGTGGGGCTGTCCTGGCTGACCCATCTTTGCAACATTGCATGGACATCGGGGGCAGTGACTCTGGACTGGCAGACAGGGGTGGTGGTTCCCCGTTTTAAAAAGGGGGATCGGAGGGTGTGTTCCAACTATAGAGGCTCACACTCCTCAGCCTCCCTGGTAAAGTCTATGCAGGGGTACTAGAGAAGAGAGTCCGACTGATAGTTGAACCTCAGATCCAGGAGATCCCGCCCCGGTTATGGAACACAGGACCAGCTCTTTACCCTTGCTAGGATCCTGGAGGGTGCGTGGGAGTTTGCTCAACCAGTCTGCATGTGCTTTGTGGATCTGGAGAAAGCATTCGAGAAAGCGGTAGGGATGAGGATCAGCACCTCCAAGTCAGAGTCCATGGCACTCAGTCGGAAAAGGGTGGAGTGCTCTCTCCAGTTTGGAAGTGAGATCCTGCCTCAAGTGGAAGAGTTTAAATACCTCGGGTCTTGTTCACGAGTGGGGGAAAGATGGAGCGGGAGATTGACAGGCGGATCGGTGCAGTGTCAGTAGTAATGCAGGCTCTGGACCGGTCCGTTGTGGTGAAGAGAGAGCTGAGCAGAAAAGCAAAGCTCTCAATTTACAGTTCGATCTACGTCCCAACCCTCAATTATGGTCACAAGCTTTGGGCAGTGACAGAAAGAACGAGATCGCGGGTACAAGCGGCTGAAATGAGTTTTCTCCGCAGGGTGCCTGGACTCTCCCTTAGAGACAGGGTTAGGAGCTCGGACATCCGGGAGAGACTTGAAGTGGATCCGCTGCTCCTCCACGTCGAGAGGAGCCAGTTGTGGTGTTTCGGGCATCTGGTACGTATGCCTCCTGGACGCCTTCCTAGTGAGGTGTTCCGGGCATGTCCAATGGTGAGGAGGCCCTAGGGCAGACCAAGAAAACACTGGAGAGACTACATGTCTCGAATGGCCTGGGATATACCCCCAGAGGAGCTGGAGGCGGTGGCTGGGGAGAGGGAGTTCTGGGCTTCTTTGCTCCGACTGCTTCCCTTCCCTTCTCCAAAAATGAACACAGTTCACAGTAATGAAAGGTCTTTGGTCAAAATATCACAAGGAACAAACAGGACAGTATCATTCTTCCCATGTTTAACAGCCATGTTCAGAATGATACGTTTCAAAGCTTGTTTCTTTAAACGTGAATGGGCCACTGTTCAGCACAAGAGCCTGGGAGTGAGGAGCGAGGAGCAGAAGCTCTGGATTTTAGCCATTTTCACTTAGTTCTCTTTCTTCTCCAGTTTTAATACTATATTAAAATACACATTTTTCAATGCTTTTTGTGTTTGTTTTACTACATTAAGCCTTGTCTTTGTCACATGAGCACAAGTCAAGTGCTGTGGCCGGAGAAACTTTGCTTTTGAACGAAAAGAATACCGTGTTAGCTGCACTGTAAACCATGTGTAATTAAGCTTCCAAGGGGCAGCCACCTCCCTGAGATCATCCACAGATTTAGCTTTCCTTGTGAGAGGTGGGGTGTGTTCCTTTCTGAGCACTAGGTGGAAAGAGCAGAGCAAATGTGGCTCAAACCTTATGTCACCAAAAATGGTTTCTCTATTGTGACAAGCTTAATCCTAACTACACTGAACCATTTTCTTTACTTAAGGACCATTCTTTCTAAGTGATCAGTGAAGTTATGACAGAGGTTGGAGTTTATTTTTTATTTTTTTCACTAAACATCCTTTAAATCAGGCTATATCTGAATATCTCTCAAAAGGCAAATTACCTTTTCACCACCTGTCGGAGCCACTTTGCTATGTGTTGTGAAGATAAAGTTTCCTCCAGAGCAGCCAGATCTTTTTCTGGGAGAGCCAACATCATGGAGAAAGAATCATTGTAGTGCAGATAAAGGACATCTGTGGAGAGTTCTTGATCATGGAAGACTTCGTAGTAGTCTTTCCTATACATCATTTGAACTGGAACAGTCTTCTCATTGTCCACGTGGAAGTCCCTCTCACGGGTGAGCTTGGGGTGGAATGGGATGATCCATTTCCCTTTAGAAGAAAGCAGACATTTATTAGGGTTAGGTGAATTGGCCATGTATCACACCTCTGAAATGATCATATCTAGCGAACCCACCTTTGAAATATATATAGCTGAGCAGGTACATGATTGTACAGGGATCCAGATCTTCAGTAAACTTGCTTATTTTGCCCCGTGTCTTTTCACTGACGTACTTGTTTATCTGCTCAGTGGTCTCTGTGCACTTGGTGAAGTCAACAGAGAAGCCATCTGAAAGGTAGAAACGCTTCATCTCCTGCAGGAATTCAGGACGAGGCTTGAAAGTGTCCTGAATATAGAGAGCAGTGCCAACCTCCAGATCCACACCTGTCCTCTGATTGAGAGTTTGGAGAAGACTGAGGACGGCTTGATGCACCTCCTCACTGCTGTGGACAGAGCTGTTGAATCCGAGACCACTGAAGACCTGCTCGTATGTTTTGCCCCTTGCTCCCAAGGAAAGTGCGGATAGTGCCACGGACACACTCAGAGGAGAGAAAAACACATTCTTGGATTGAGAATTTGACTGAGCTTTAATGCTTTTGTACAGACGTACAGCAAAATTGTTGTTCATCACAAACAGCTGCATTTTGTCGTCAGTCTCCTGTTTCAGATCTCCATGTACGCCAGTGTAAAGTAACGCCCAAAAAAGACAACTCCACAAGCAGAGTGTGCTCCTCGCCATTCTTCTGTGGAGACAAAAAAAACACAACCAACATTTAACACAACCAACTTTTCACTTCAGAAAAAACACGGGTGATTTTTCACAGCAGTTTGAGGAAAAGGATACTGCACTTGACTAAAAACAGACGAGCAGACAATGGGCACTCTAAACATAGGCAGATGACAAAAAACTGACTGGGAGGTATTTATTCACAGTTTGTGGCTTGGTAGAAACAACAGATCCCCAATGTAGTGGAGATGAACAGATTATTCATTGTTAATACAAGATATTATACTTTTTGGGGACGTATACAGAAGTTGAGAAAGACCTTTCTCCAATCTCAGTCTCTCTTCTCAGCCATACAAACCCAGACGGGGATGTGAGATAAACATCCAGAGCAGGGTCGTAAACCACTCTCCAGGGATCTTTTTTTATGACCCAAGGCCACACAGAGTCAATCAGTTTATTCTCTGTGTAAAACTGCTTAATTAAGAACTTCTCAAACTATAAAATTAAACCCTAATTCCCATTGGTTTAAAACAGTTTGAAGTTACATATGTCTACCACTGTGTGAAATGAATCCCCTTTAGACAAACCAAAATGGGTGGAATTAATTTACATATTTTTTAAAATCACCTTTTTATATGAACTCATGTAGAACCAAGGTAACTCACATACTATTTTGTTAAGAATTATGTAAAATATGGTTTGTCTGAATAATGTTACTTTGTGGTAAAATATAATCTCTTATATTGCTAAAGTATGATTCAGAATTCTGGGATTCAACAGGGATCGTCTTTAAGTCTTTGTCTTGTCAAGTGTCATAAATTTTATGTGATGTCACTACCAAGGTACAGGAAACAGCCAATCAGGGGCAAGAGATGCTCTAATCCTAAACCCCTGAGGACCAATCAGGTATTCAAGGTGGGTTTTCTAAACTCTAGTTAAAAACCCAGTGGCGCGAAATCATGCTCACTTCAGACTCTTTTTACACACTCCTTTTCAGAATTTTTGGAGAGGAAAAAGTTTTTTCTGAAGAACATCTCACTCTTGCTTCCTGCAGACGATGCTTCTCAGATAGAGTAGTCAGTTAAGTGAGAGCTCTGGCTCTCTCACTAGAGCTCTCTGCAGGCATCAGACTCTCTTATGGCTCTTTTAAACAGTCTTGGGCCCCTCAAGCATGGTTCAGATAGTACAGAAGTTCTATTTTAATTTTATCTCTAGTAGAAAACTATAGTTAAAAGGAGTATAGTTTATTCCAGCAAAAATTCAATGCCACACCCAGAGAATTGAAGAAGACCTCTGACTCTCAAAGTGATGACAAAAGCTTCAGGATCAGCGACGTAGAAGGCCACATGCCCCCTCAGAATAACCTTCTGGGCAAAGTCCCAGGAGAGACCTGCATGGGCGTGTCTCTCACCAGGAGGCAGATCAGCGATGACGGAGAATTCCCACAGAGACCTTCAGAACTCAAATGGAGGGGTCGTCGTGTCTCTGGCCCAGAGGGACAAAGTGGAACCCAGTGGCTGCAGTGCTACTAGGTCCGTGGCTGCAGTTCTCCAGGAAGCCGCACCAGAAAGTACCGCGCGTCAGCGACAGGCTCTCAGTCCAGTTCCAGGGATACGTAAAGTCACATGGTTTTATTTCTTCATAGCTCAGGAGGTTGGTGCTGAATGCTTTGCAGGGATAAACAAAAGCCTTTCTAGAATTTAGGGTAATTATCATAGAGAAATTCCCTCATATATTAATCTCCCTGTTCCCTCATGTATCGCTGTAATCCATTTCAATATATGAATGTATAATCAATATTGCGCCCGATGATTCCAGGTAGGCTCTGGACCCCCCGCGACCCTAAATTGGATAAGCGGTTACAGATAATGGATGGATGGATAATCAATATTCATTATTTGATATTACAATTAATACACCAGTTGAGTGATACAACCAATCCTTGGTTATTTGTTTGTGTGTGCACTTTTCTTGTACAGAATTATTACTTTTAGTTCAGATTCAATTTCGAAGCCAAGAACCTACAACGGGTCAATGAGCATAATTTATTAATAATAATTAATTCTAGTTAATTCTGCTGTATAATATGTAAAGTCATCCAACTTGATGACCTGCTTGTCCAAGCTAAAATTGGACAGGTTACTTATAAATTACATAAAATTGTACACTACATATTATTAAATGGCTCCCAAACATGGAGGTTAACAAAATTAATTAAATAATTAATTATTAATGAACTAATAATTAATTACCATTGACTCCGCTATGTAGTATTTATGCCACCGTGAGCTGGGGTATAATTATTTCCACTACACCAAACTAACAACCATTGAAAAGGTGATTTTTTTTGTTTCTTTTTAATATGTCCCCTTTAATTATGTTTGTATGATACTACAATTAACGTACTATAATAAACATCTGCAAAATTATAAATATAAAAATGCATATTAAAAATCTATGATTGTATCTGACTGAGAATAGAATACCGACAGTAAAATAAGACAGCTTGATAAACCATTTAATCATTCATTCATTTAGTAACTGCTTCCTCACCGTCAGTTCATGAAGTGCAGGTCAATGACCCACTGTCGACAGGACACCAGTCTATTACAGCGCATATGCTCATATAGTCTCGCATCGCCAGGTTCTAAGGCAGTGTTTCTCAAACTTTTTCTATCATTCCTCACCTCAGACGAAGGGGAATTTCCATGCCCCACCTGTACCTTATCACCCCCAAACATGGTAATAATGTCAATATAAATGGCTTAACACCAGAATGGCTTAACACCAGATACAATATTAACATCGATGTTAAAAAAAAAAAAAAACAGAAAGTTGGTCTATTAATTAAACTGTGCTTCAGTTTCTCACTTTTCAATCTGTGGCAGGTGCAAGGGTGTAGATGTGTGTTTCATATTAGCGGGGGACATATTTGCTGAGTAATATTAGCTAGCTATAAGCTGATTTCTGTAGATAAAGCAGTAAAATTCAGAATTTATAATGATGTGGAGCAGCATTTGATTAGCATTAACGTTAGAGAATGAGACCCAAACATTGAACTATGGAACTTTCCATACCACACTACACTGCATTAGCATTAGCATTTATAGAGTGCTTTCTCACAACCTGAACACAGCTAATATTAACGGTAACTAACGCTGCTCTTTTACCCTAACAGTTATATACAAGCCGCTTTCATAATTGTAATTACCCATCGTAATGTGTTGTGCTTTCGTTACTGACCTGAAGCCCATAGCTGGTAAAACTACCTTTAGCAACCAGACTCTGTCGAGATGAATCAGGGGCCGATGATTGGAGCAGCTTTATATTTGAACAGGCGCCTTAATGAAGGCTGAAAGAAGACCCATTCGCTGCCAAAACGGGATAATGTCGGTGACGCATTTTCAAAATTTACTGCACAGAAAGGCATAGACGGGCTCGTTGGTAAAGAAATGCTCATTTATTCAGATTCCTTGCGCCCCACCCTTTGAGAAACGCTGCTCTAAGAAGAGTCTGGTGTCTTTCTCCACTTAACGTGGTCAAGAACCGCCTACTGCTGCAGTAAAAGAAATTTCACTGACACGCTAAAGGACCAATAACAAGTCAGCCATTTTGACAGGCCGTATAGAAGGAGGCAGTCTTTATGATTCACGTTGGACCAGTAAGAGCAAGTACACAAAGCTATAAACCTGCCATCAGATCCATCACCTTGCTTGGTTCATGCGGTTTTGGTTGGGTTGGCTGCATTTGTTAGCTGTGTCTTTATACATGGATCATAGGTTTCGCTCATAGAGAGGAATGCCAAAATTTGCTAATTCGTGAAACTGAAAACATAACATTTTTGCTGTACTGAGTGACAGAATCCTCACAGACATGGTTAGTGATAAACCTGCACATGTTTTTTTATGAACAATCTTTAGTAAACCATTTTAAAGACCATTTATCAGTTCTTAAATAGTGTATAGCTTCAAAAGACTCACCCGTCAGACGGCAGCAACCAACTCCTCTGAACACTTGTACCAGTTTGATGAAGGGTGGAGTGATAGGATTTGGTAAATTTGCACAAACATCAACCTTTACCCTGTTTATTTTCTGAATCTTTGGTCAAAATCCATTCTAATCATTAACTGCCTCCTACACACTGGAGAAACTTTTAGAAAACTGGGTACCTCAAATGCTTCAGAATGTATTGATCATCTGACAATGAGTATAACATTTTTTTTAAATAGTAGGAAGCTACACCACAGCGAAATATATTCATTCATAAACTCAAAAAATAAATACATACATAATATATTCATATATATATATATATATATATATATATATATATATATATATAACCCAAAAACTGATGCAGGAACGCCGACAACCAGGTACGTACAATTCACAAAACTCAGCAGAAGTAATGTTCAGTTGAATGCTTGGCTCTAGACTTAAACAGCAGACATTAGAAACATCTTTCTCTGCTAACAGTAAAGTCGTAGTTAACATAAAACTTGTCTTAGTTCTTCAAAGCCTCCCTAGAACTAAAACTGAAGAAGTGGCCCTGAAGACCATGGCTTGTAGATCTTTCAAACCTGAAATCTACCTTAGATGCACTACAATCTACATCCTCAACTCATCTCAGTCATGAAGATGCAGAAATCTCATCATACAAGACTCCCCTAGACGTTATCTCAGAAAGTAATGAAAAATTGAAATGTATTTTAGGATGTTGGACTGTGGAAAGAGGGTAAGTCTATGATTTTTTTTTTTTTATTTGGAGACAAAATGAAGGTATTTAACTTCCCCTCAAACAACTAGCTCTTTTCTGGCTCTAACCCTTGAGACTCCTTCAAAAGTTGCATATATCACACAATACCACAAAATATCCTTCACTTGACCTTCGAGACACCACACCTGACCTTCTAGAAATAGCTACATTGTGCTTGTCTAATGTTAAAAAGTAATAGTTAAACAATCAGAACTTCAGCAGTTCACAAGGAAGAAACCACCATGCTAAATTTCCGTGTACCAACCCAAAATGAAGTACAATATAATTTATCAGTTACTGAGAGAAGTGTGAAGCTGGTCTTCATGGAAGCGTTTTGACAGGCAGTTTATTAAAGTAGGAGGACACTCACCTGATCACACCAAATATTTTCAGAAAGCTGAAAAGTGGAAGATATAGAGTCTATTTTTGGGAGAAAGATGAACAGGGCTTTTTAAATTTAAAGGTGTCATGTTTTGTCTAGCTACTCACTCTCCCATTACCCAGTTCTCCCTCTATTACTTAAAACTACAAAGCTTGGAGAGTGAAGGCCAAGCCCAGGCTTCGTATCAGATATGTCAGCTACATCTTCTCAAACTGCTGCTAATAAAATGTCATTAGAAAGCTCAACACACTTGCAGGTGAATGTTAACTGCTATTTCTGCTATGTTAGCTAACAGAAGGCTGTGTAAGCTAGAACTGGGCTGTGTACTAGCACACAGGCAGAACATATACAAGTGCTAAAAGGGTTAAACAACAAAAACAAACCCTAGCTGACTATTCTGAATGCAAACAATCTGAATATGAGAAATATGCTCCTCCATTCACAAAACAGCTCCTTTTTTGCTAATGTTAGCTTAGCTCTTTTTGGGCAGTAAAAATAAATGTATGCAATGTCACAATTATTACTTCTTTTGTTGCAAACTGTTAAATAATCACTCGCACATAAATTGTAATCTATTTCTTTCTAGTCGATATTCTCCGTAGCAGAGCTGATAAATAAACACTCGGAGACAATTTGGGACAAAGGCATTTAATGAAGTGGTCCAGTCATTCAAAATATCAAAATATTACACAAGTTTTTAAGTCTATGTTTGGACTAATTATTTTAAATATTTTTGTAGGTAGTGTACATCAGGCAAAACCAGGAATAGAACAGAATATCAGTTTAACATCAATGGAGTTTTGTACTTATACATTTTAGGAAAATATAAAAGCTATAGCATTTTGAGTATTGATTAATTTTAAGATAAAGTAGCTAAAAGAATATATATAAAAGAAAAATACTGAAGTTCCGAACATAAATCAGAGTTTAAAAGTAGTGCAACAAAAGGAAAGTAGACTTTTTACACCAACACACAATGGATGCCAGCCCACTCTCTCTTACTCACTCACACAAAAAAACCAACCAATCACAATGTTTCTTTACAGGTAAATTGAATCCTCCTCTTTCTGTAGACTTTAGATTGATTTTCTCTATTACTCCTACTCTTTGTTTGTATTCTGCTTGATGGGAACCTGGAAATGGGATCAGACATGTAACACTGTTTGAGTTGTGTTTCTAACCTACTCCAACAGGAAACCTCCAGACTGTTCCCTGAAATGAGGGATGTTCATCAAGTTTCTCTCTTCTGTTCAGCTTCTGCTCCTCAGAGGAGTCGTACCTAACATTGCTGGGTTGGATTAGATTTGCATTCTGCCTCGTATGAACGAGTGAGGTCGTAGTACTGATGTTGATTAGTTCTGCATCACAATTACCACATCATCCCAGAGACACTGAAAGATGCTCCAGAGAACACTGTTTAACAGCTGAATATCAGGAGGCTTTATTAAACATAATATTCACCCTGGTGAGTTGGAGCTCATGTGCAGCTGCTCCAAAGTTTATTTACCCAGTTAGGAAAGGTGTGTCTAACAGAGTGGACGACGAGTAGACAGTGTTAAAAACTCCAGCAGCACTGCTGTGTCTGATCCACATGTACCAAAACAACACACCCATATCAGTCTGCTCTGTAATGTTCCTACAGGGGTCCAGACCAATGAATGTTGGGTAAACAGAGGTGAACAATGTAAGCAGTACTGTGTTCTGAACGTATGCTGCATTTATGTAGAATGCAGAGACCTTAAAACTGTCCCGCCTCCTCATCCGAGTCTCTCCAATCACAGTGCTGGACCTTCACCTGGTGTGTTCTCCCCTAGTCTACATGGGTTTCCTCTGGGTGCTCCAGTTTTCTCCCACGGTCCAAAAATACACTGGTAGGACTGTCTTCTCAAAAGTATGTGAGCGTGTGTCACCTTGTGAAACACTGGCGCCCCCTCCGATGTGTGTTCCTGCCTTGTGCCCAGTGATTCCGTGTAGGCTCTGGACCCACTGTGACCCTGAACTGTATAAGCGGTTACAGACAATGAATGAAAGAGATCATACTTCCCATTTAATCTCCAGATTACAAATATTCATTCACCTCTTCCTCTGGAGAAGAATATGTAATGGATCTTTAGGGAACACAACTGGACTTTAACACCACTGCTGTACCTTTAAAAAGGTACGTTTACACAGCTTGTATATTTACTGATACCAATGATATACCTCTATTGTAAATTTGTTTTCCTGGAGGTGTGAGTTCACTTGTGCAGTAGGTGTAGAATCTGTCCCCTTTAAATTACAAAATGATGTACAAAAATGTACGAATGTGGTACATCACTGCCATCTACAGGCCACAAGTCAAAAGAAATAAAAGATAAATAATTTTATTGTGTTTAAGTGAAGTCCGGGAGCAAACGGCGATCGTAAACAGTTTTGGAGCTTCTCTTTCACTGAAACCACCTTAAAAATTAAAACGAAGGGGATGTAATGTAATTACAATGTAATGTAGAGCTCTGTCTTTATTTAACAGTCAGTGAAAAGCTATTCTCCCATCATTTCAGTGCCATGAATGTAAAAGGTAAACTAATGTGTTTATACAACACTGATTTCAGTAATTCACGCAGTTTCTGTAACAGCTCCATCCTGTTCAGGGTCGTGGGGGGTCCAGAGTCTACCTAGAATCACTTGAACAGATGAAGCACACCCTGGTCATAGCACCACTCCATCACCGGTCTTTACACACTCACACCTGTGGAGAACCGGCCAATCCATCTACCTGCATGTGTTTTTGGACTGGGAGGAAACCCACAAGGACACTGGGAGAACACACAAGTCTCAAGGATTCGAACCCAGAACACCAGGACCCTGCAACTGTGTGGCAGCAACACGACCTGCAGCACCACCATGCCTTTTCACAGAAGGAAAATAATAATAAAAAAAAACATTAAAATAGATATCAGTGTGTTTCCATGAGTTTGAAGTGCAAAATTGCACACAGGAGGTTGTTATATAAAGCTTTTTTTAAAGAGTAAGTGCAGGTATGAACAGGTTGAATGAATGTTGGGTAAACAGAGGTGAACAATGTATGCAGTACTGTCTTGCTTCTTTATTATTTGTATAAATACGGTAATTATCTGTAAAATCCACTGGATGTTTTGTTATTTATAATGTGTATGAGTTCAAACTTACTGGGGAATATAAAGTGACGCTCACCCCTGGGTTTGTGGTGCCATGGGCTGGACTTGCACCTTGCCTAGTGTGTACACCTGAATTAGTTCAGGATGGGATCTGGATTCACCACCACCTTTAGTGTAGTTAATATTTATTAATATTTTGAAAACTGACCACGCTCAAAGTAGCAAGATCACAGGAGGATTCCAGTGCAGTAAGTCAGATTCAGAGAGAAGAGAACAGCTGTGTAACCTGTTCAGTTTAATGCAGACTTAATCAGAAAACACAGAATGAACTCGCTCAGCTTCCTCAGGTCACATCGATGCTGCTGGATTAGTCACTTTCCCCATAAAAAGAACATTCTTTGATTTCCGGTCAACCACAAAAATCATAAATGGATGATTAAAGTCGAGAATTGGAGTAAAAGTCCATGACAAAGGCCTGAAACCCAGTCCAGTCACAGCAGTTGCAGTAGCTCCAGTTTCATCCACATCCAGAGTGGCCTTATGCACAGCCTGAGGAAGAAAAAAAATGGGAGATCCCTTTGAACAGTTACAGAAACATTCTGCTGGTTGACCAAATAGCACAGTGCCTTATTTACATTTCTGTTTTTTGGCACCTACAGGAGCTTTTATGACATCCCAGTTTAAACCCACAAGAATTAATATGAAGCTTCTTGTTGACTTTGATGCACTGAACGACCACACAACTTTATGCGGTCAGCCACTTTGTGGCTGAGTTGCTGTGGTCCCTAAATTCTGCCATCATGGAATATCTAGAATGGAAGATATTTAAATTAACTGACTTTTGTAATGCTGGCATCCAGTTGCAGACCCATGCTCAAATTCAGTGAGGTCTTTTGAACATTTTATTCTTTCATACATATTTGTAAAATCAGACTGCACGAGTAGGGGGAATACTTTATACCCATGTGGCAATAGGACTGAATGAAACCCCTGTATTCAATGATTAGGTCAACTGTCCCAATAATTTTGTCCATACAGTGTAGATTATGCATTACTGGTTATGACTCTTATGCACTTGACTCTCTTACCTCAGAAACAAAAACATTCACTTCAGAAGAAATCCCAGTGAAGTTAGCTTTGTCTGTAAACATATCCGTCATTCCCATTCCTTTCAGAATGTCTTCCAGGGAATATGATGTTTTTAGGGACAGCTTAGGGATGTGGAGCTCATATTCTCTGCTGAAACATATGCAAAATACCATTTTTACACTTAATATTTAATACATTGTGTTCTAGAGTGGATCGCAGTACTCATTTGGACTTACACATCCACATCACCTTCACACGTTATGGTTAACATCATTGTTCATTTTAAGATAGACATTTTTCCTCAGACCTTTACTGAATTTCCTGGATTGTAAAAAGGACTGGATTAATTGTGATAAATATGATCTAACCCTGCTGTCTAACCCAGCTAAACACACAAAAACAACCTTCGCCCTGTGTGGTTAGTAAATTTCTCCAGTAGTGGTAGAGTACAGATTGTTGTGTAATGTGGAAGACATGGTGGAAGGATGCAGGTGCAACAACCATTGCACGAAACATACAAAAGAAAACAAGACAGGGCTAAATCTAGAAAACGAAAGGCAAAGAACAATAATCAGACAATGAATCTAGGAGACATTTGAAACTATACACGTATATAAATAAGTCAAAGACGAGATACAAGGGAAGGATAATGAGGAAACACCTAGGAACAGTTGGGAACCATAGTAACTGAGCATAGTATGGTGAAGGACAAGACCACGGTGGTGCCGGGGACACAAAGCAAAAGGCGGGCATATGAACAGGTGAGAAACAGGGCAAGGTGGGGCAGGTCTTTAGTCAAAATACCACAAGGAACAAACAGGACAGTATCATTCTTCCCCTGTTTAACAGCCCTGTTCAGAATGACAGGTTTCAGAGCCTGTTCGTTTAAATGTGAATGAGCCACTGTTCAGCACAAGAGCCTGGGAGTGAGGAGCGAGGAGCAGAAGCTCTGGATTTTAGCCATTTTCACTTAGTTCTCTTTCTTCTCCAGTTTTAATACTATATTAAAATACACATTTTTCAATGCTTTTTGTGTTTGTTTTACTACATTAAGCCTTGTCTTTGTCACATCAAGTCAAGTGCTGTGGCTGGAGAGACTTTGCTTTTGAATGAAAAGAATACCGTGTTAGCTGCACTGTAAACCATGTGTAATTAAGCTTCCAAGGGGCAGCCACCTCCCTGAGATCATCCACAGATTTAGCTTTCCTTGTGAGAGGTGGGGGGGGGTGTTCCTTTGTGGGCATTAGGTGGAAACAGCAGAGCTCAAACCTGATGTCACCCCAAATGGTTGTATCTATTGTTACAAGCTTAATCACAACTACACCGAACCATTTTCTTTACTTAAGAGCCATTATCAGTAAGTGATCAGTGAAGTTATGACAGAGGTTGGAGTTTATTTTTTAGTTTTTGCACTAAACATCCTTTAAATCAGGCTATATCTGAATATCTCTCAAAAGGCAAATTACCTTTTCACCACTTGTCGGAGCCACTTTGCTATGTGTTGTGAAGATAAATTTTCCTCCAGAGCAGCCAGATCTTTTTCTGGGAGAGCCAACATCATGGAGAAAGAATCATTGTAGTGCAGATAAAGGACATCTGTGGAGAGTTCTTGATCATGGAAGACTTCGTAGTAGTCTTTCCTATACATCATTTGAACTGGAACAGTCTTCTCATTGTCCACGTGGAAGTCCCTCTCACGGGTGAGCTTGGGGTTGAACGGGATGATCCATTTCCCTTTAGAAGAAAGCAGACATTTATTAGGGTTAGGTGAATTGGCCATGTATCACACCTCTGAAATGATCATATCTAGCGAACCCACCTTTGAAATATATATAGCTGAGCAGGTACATGATTGTCCTGGGATCCAGATCTTCAGTAAAGTTGCTTATTTTGCCTCGTGTCTTTTCACTGACGTACTTGTTTATCTGCTCAGTGGTCTCTGTGGACTTGGTGAAGTCAACAGAGAAGCCATCTGAAAGGTAGAAACGCTTCATCTCCTGCAGGAATTCAGGACGAGGCTTGAAAGTGTCCTGAATATAGAGAGCAGTGCCAACCTCCAGATCCACACCTGTCCTCTGATTGAGAGTTTGGAGAAGACTGAGGACGGCTTGGTGCACCTCCTCACTGCTGTGGACAGAACTGTTGAATCCGAGACCACTGAAGACCTGCTCGTATGTTTTGCCCCCTGCTCCTAAGGAAAGTGCGGATAGTGCCACGGACACACTCAGAGGAGAGAAAAACACATTCTTGGATTGAGAATTTGACTGAGCTTTAATGCTTTTGTACAGACGTACAGCAAAATTGTTGTTCATCACAAACAGCTGCATTTTGTCGTCAGTCTCCTGTTTCAGATCTCCATGTACGCCAGTGTAAAGTAACGCCCAAAAAAGACAACTCCACAAGCAGAGTGTGCTCCTCGCCATTCTTCTGTGGAGACAAAAAAAAAACACAACCAACATTTAACACAACCAACTTTTCACTTCAGAAAAAACACAGGTGATTTTTCACAGCAGTTTGAGGAAAAGGATACTGCACTTGACTAAAAACAGACGAGCAGACAATGGGCACTCTAAACATAGGCAGATGACAAAAAACTGACTGGCAGGTATTTATTCACAGTTTGTGGCTTGGTAGAAACAACAGATCCCCAAACTAACAACCACTGAAAAGGTGATCCCCCCCCTATCATTCCTCACCTCAGACGAAGGGGAATTTCCATGCCCCACCTGTACCATATCTCCCCCAAACATGGTAATAATGTCACATGCAAGATTACAATTTTCAAAATTATTTAAGTTATTATATATATTATTATATAAGTAACATCAACTACAATCTCTAAATAAATACCTTAACACCAGATACAATATTAACATCAATGTTAAAAAAAACAGAAAGTTGGTCTATTAATTAAACTGTGCTTCAGTTTCTCACTTTTCAATCTGTGGCAGGTGCAAGGGTGTAGATGTGTGTTTCATATTAGCGGGGGACATATTTGCTGAGTAATATTAGCTAGCTATAAGCTGATTTCTGTAGATAAAGCAGTAAAATTCAGAATTTATAATGATGTGGAGCAGCATTTGATTAGCATTAACGTTAGAGAGTGAGACCCAAACATTGAACTATGGAACTTTCCATACCACACTACACTGCATTAGCATTAGCATTTATAGAGTGCTTTCTCACAACCTGAACACAGCTAATATTAACGGTAACTAACGCTGCTCTGTTGCCCTAACAGTTATATACAAGCCGCTTTCATAATTGTAATTACCCATCGTAATGTGTTGTGCTTTCGTTACTGACCTGAAGCCCATAGCTGGTAAAACTAACTTTAGCAACCAGACTCTGTCGAGATGAATCAGGGGCCGATGATTGGAGCAGCTTTATATTTGAACAGGCGCCTTAATGAAGGCTGAAAGAAGACCCATTCGCTGCCAAAACGGGATAATGTCGGTGACGCATTTTCAAAATAAATGCTTGCGAATAAAAGCATATTTTGGCTCCAGGCAAGCTAGCTAAGTTTTTCTGGTCTCCTTTGTAATGGTGTTTTATTATGTTTATTATATTATTATTATTATATATTCATTAATCCATTGTGAGCGGGTGCTTTTTACTGCACAGAAAGGCATAGACGGGCTCATTGGTAAAAAAAATGTTTATTTCTTCAGATTCCTTGCGCCCCACCCTTTGAGAAACGCTGCTCTAAGAAGAGTCTGGTGCCTTTCTCCACTTAAAGGCTAAGCATCAGCGATATGAAAGTGTCAAACAAATAAATACAGTGACATTTGAGTTCCTAACTTGTGTTTATTGATAGTCAGAAAACATGTTATTTCTTACTAATTCAATGAATAATGTTTAAAAGACCGTCGTTTCCTCCCCAACGGTTTTCGGAAACTGTAATAGATGTTTTACCGCGGCGTTCTTCATCTGTTGTCCACCAGTGACGTCACGGTTGCGTTCAAGAATTTCCGTAGCGAGCTCGGGTTTTTCCGTCAATTTAATAAAATTGTCACTTTAAAAGCAAATTAAGCATGATATTTTCATTTTAATTCATACTTATATATGTCAGTAACTAAAATGATGTGAAATATTCATGGAGGTCCATTAAGTGGTGCTTAGCCTTTAACGTGGTGAAGAACCGCCTACTGCTGCAGGAAAAGAAAATTCACTGACACGCTGAAGGACCAATAACAAGTCAGCCATTTTGACAGGCCGTATAGAAGGAGGCAGTCTTTATGATTCACGTCGGACCTGTAAGAGCAAGTACGCAAAGATATAAACCTGCCATCAGATCCATCACCTTGCTTGGTTCATGTGGTTTTGTTTGGGGCCCTGGTGACTGGAGTGGAGCTGGACAGAGTTCAGCAGGAGCTGTTGAAGCTAGTTAGGGAATTATCTGTTGATCTGTTTACTTTTTCTTGTTTAAAAGTGAGCTATGGCCTTACAGTAGCTCTATAAAGAAACCTGACCCTCATTTCAAGTCTCTTTTTTTTTTGTGCAAGATTGCTACATTACAAAATTGTGACTGCAGCCCTATTGACAAATAGGCAACATATTAATTCTTAATATATCTATTAGTGCTAATAATTAATACAGGTACAACCACTGTCAAATTGATTTCAAAGTTAACTATGCTGCAGTTGTTAACTGTGTCTTTATACATTGATAATTCTAGTTTTGCTCATAGAGAGGAATGCCCACAAATTGCTAATTCATGAAACTGAAAACAACATTTTTGCTGTACTGAGTGACAGAATCTTCACAGACATGGTTAGTGATAAACCTGGACATGTTTTTTATGAACAATCTTTAGTAAACCACGGACAAGACCTTTTATCATTTCTTAAGTAGTGTATACATGTAGCTTCAAAAGACTCACCCGTCAGACGGCAGCAACCAACTCCTCTGAACACTTGTACCAGTTTGATGAAGGGTGGAGTGATAGGATTTGGTAAATTTGCACAAACATCAACCTTTACCCTGTTTATTTTCTGAATCTTTGGTCAAAATCCATTCTAATCATTAACTGCCTCCTACACACTGGAGAAACATTTAGAAAATTGGGTACCTCAAATGCTTCAGAATGTATTGATCATCTGACCAAAAAAAAATAATAATTAAATGAAATAGTAGGAAACTACACCACAGCAAAATGTATTAATTCATGAACTCATATATATATATATATATATAAACAAACCCCAAAGACTGATGCAAGAAAACAGACAAACAGTTACATATGATTCACAAAACTCACTAAAATTCATCCACAACTTGCAGGATCTCAGTCATGAAGCTGCACATATCTCATCCTGATACAAGAATCCCCTGGACACTGTCTCAGAAAGTTCTTCAATATTGAGATGTAATTTAAATACAGGGTGAGCCATTTATATGGATACACCTTAAAATTGGAATGGTTGGTGATATTAACTTCCTGTTTGTGGCACATTAGTATATGGGAGGGGGGAAACTTTAAGATGGGTGGTGACCATTATATTCATAAATTTCACACATTTTTATTTCCATATAAATGGCCCACACTTTATTTAAATTTGCAGGATGTTGGACTGTGGAAAGAGGGGAAGTCTATGATTATTTTTTATTTGGAGACAACATGAAGGTATTTACCTTCCCCTCAAACAACTAACACTTTTCTGGCTCTAACCCTTGAGACTCCTTCAAAAGTTGCATATATCACATGATACCACAAAATATCCTTCACTTGACCTTCGAGACGCCTCACCTGACCTTCTAGAAATAGCTACATTGTGCTTGTCTAATGTTAAAAAGTAATAGTTAAACAATCAGAACTTGCATCAGAAACCAATCAGAAACCACCATGCTAAATTTCCGTGTACCAACCCAAAATGAAGTACAATATAATTTATCAGTTACTGAGAGAAGTGTGAAGCTGGTCTTCATGGAAGCGTTGTGAGGCAGTTTAGTAAAGTAGGAGGACACTCGCCTGATCAAAGCAATGATTTTCAGAAAGCTGAAAAGTGGAAGATATAGAGTCTATTTTTGGGAGAAAGATGAGCAGGGCTTTTTAAATTTAAAGAAGGTGTCATGTTTTGTCTAGCTACTCACTCTCCCATTACCCAGTTCTCCCTCTATTACTTAAAACTACAAAGCTTGGAGAGTGAAGGCCAAGCCCAGGCTTCGTATCAGATATGTCAGCTACATCTTCTCAAACTGCTGCTAATAAAATGTCATTAGAAAGCTCAACACACTTGCAGGTGAATGTTAACTGCTATTTCTGCTATGCTATGTTAGCTAGAACTGGGCTGTGTACTAGCACATAGGCAGAACATATACAAATGCTAAAGGGTTAAACAACAAAAACAAACCCTAGCTGACTATCCTGAATGCAAACAATCTGAATATGAGAAATATGCTCCTCCATTCACAAAACAGCTCCTTTTTTGCTAATGTTAGCTTAGCTCTTTTTGGGCAGTAAAAATTAATGTATGCAATGTCACAATTATTACTTCTTTTGTTGCAAACTGTAAAAAAATCACTTGCACATAAATTGTAATCTATTTCATTCTAGTCGATATTCTCCGTAGCAGAGCTGATAAATAAACACTCGGAGACAATTTGGGACAAAGGCATTTAATGAAGTGGTCCAGTCATTCAAAATATCAAAATATTACACAAGTTTTTAAGTCTATGTTTGGACTAATTATTTTAAATATTTTTGTAGGTAGTGTACATCAGGCAAAACCAGGAATAGAACAGAATATCAATTTAACATCAATGGAGTTTTGTACTTATACATTTTAGGAAAATATAAAAGCTATAGCATTTTGAGTATTGATTAATTTTAAGATAAAGTAGCTAAAAGTGTATATACATATACATATATATATATGTATATATATATATATATAAAATACTGAAGCACAGAACATAAATCAGAGTTTAAAAGTAGTGCAACAAAAGCAAAGTAGTATATTTTCATTTTTACACCAACACACAATGGATGCCTACCCACTCTCTCTCTCTCTCTCTCTCTCTCTCTCTCTCACGCACACACACACACACACAAACAACCAAACGCAATGTTTCTTTACAGGTAATTTGAATCCTCCTCCTTCTGCAAACTTTAGATTGATTTACTCCTCCTCTTTTTCTGTATTCTGTTTCTTGGGGACCTGGAAAATGGGATCAGACATGTAACAGTGTATCAGTATAATACAATAAAGCAATAAACCCACGCGGACATGGGGAGAACACACCAACTCCTCACAGACAGTCACCCGGAGCGAGAATTGAACCCACAACCTCCAGGCCCCTGAAGCTATGCGACTGCGACACTACCTGCTGCACCACCGTGCCGCCCTTCTGTCTAAACTCAGTGATTTTATTCAGCTAATGTCATGTGCATCAGTTTTTGCCAAGTTTCAGCTTCTATTCTCAGAGTGTAATGAAAGGCATACCTTTGACGTCCCTACATTTTTTTGTGTGCGCCGACCCTCTGTTCTTTCTCTGCATGGAGGTCTGTCATGAAGAAAATTTATAGACAACTGTAAGGTGTACAGAAAATGCTCCAGTAGATAAAAGCATTTCAATGATAGGCAAGGAAAATGTAGATATTGATTTAATGATATTGCTCAGAGTTTTTTTCATATTTATTACTTCATTTTGATGAATAACTAAGGAAATCTGTCCTGTGTATGACATATATACCCCACTGAAACAAAGATATGATGACTGGTTATGGGGGGGAAAAAAAAAAAAAAAAAAAAAAAAAAAAAAAAGCACATGTATGGAGTATGGAGAGGCACAGATACTGAACTTGGATGTGAACGCTTATTTCACATTCAGAAATGCAGTAATTTTGCTGTGACTAAATGGTCACTGGCTTGGTAGAGGAGGTTAACCAACCATATATTTACCCTAAAGCCCCAGCTGGGCTCTTATGGCCATCACTTAGGTCTGTGTTGGAAGGGTGATTCTCTGTGGCCCTCCCTCGCTGACTCCTGCTCCTCCCCTGCAGCTCCACATTAGTGTTCTTTGCAGACGAGGCAAGGCTCAGGAAGGGAGAGCGCCTCCATGGGTCTGTATCAGAACTGCAGCTCTGCCATCCCTGAAGAGTTGGCCCCAGGAACTCCTCATCAGGGTCCGCTGTAGAGCACTCATATCATTATTATGGAAATTTAAGCCATCTTACAGACACTACCATACAGTATCTACAAACATTGGACACTTTAGCTGACAAGCCATGCCAGCATTGTGCAATGTGGAAGATTTGTAATGCATCATGTACTATGTGAATTTAAAAAAATGATTAAAGTAAGATACTGATTAAGCTGTGCTGCGGTTACACAGCTACTGTGCCATTTGTATCAGATGTTTATTTTCCCTGCACTCTGAATCCTTAGATTTTTACTGCAGCCTCCCCCTTGAGCTTATAAAGACAATGGGACGTCTCTATTGTTAGAATATTATGGATTGGTCATTTGAAAATTTATGTGGTATATAGATTTGTATTTTTTTAATATCCTAGCCAAATCTTTACCAATAGAAATGAAGCCACCATGCTGCAAAGTTAAAGGACAGCATGCGTAACCCTTGAGACATATGTAGCACCATTATATCTTTTCAAACTGCTGCTAAAACAATGTCACTGGAGCTCAACCTTGATGGAAAACAGTCATTTCCCAGTTCTATTATATTACCTAGAAGAATCTAGCATTGCATGCAGTGTCCCCCTGGTAGATTTAGGTGGCATAATATCAAACTCTGCTAGTTACGCATCCTCCTCCTAGTTTTTTGCAAAGTAATGTTTTTCTGTCCTTAAATGTGAATATATTTGAATATCAGACAAACAAGGGGATTTCCGACCCCATTTGACAGCCCTATTGTGTGTTACATTTGTGCCAACTCACCTTGGTGTCTCACTCTCCTCTGCCTCTCTGGAGAGTCCCTCCCACACATTTCTTGGGGAGATTGGAGGGGTTTCCACAGAGAAGAATCATCACCTTGGTACGTCAATACAGGACGAAGGTCACACTTATCCTAAGTAACCACAAATAAGGGAAAAGTCAACACACTGAAAATCATGGTCGAACTAACTACACGTCAACATTTTTACATACTGGCAAAATAATCTAAGGGTATGCACAAATCTTTAGTACGTATGTTTTTTGTAACCATCTTTCATGTCTTCCTAGATTAGACGAAATGTAAGCGGCTGAAATACCTGGTGATGAAATAAAACATTCTCCTCCAGAGCCACGCCACAGAACTCACAGGGAATGACAACTTCCCCGTCTAGTGGGCTGGATGGTGGACTGTAGGAGAGTGGAGAGACAGAGTGAGGGAGGTTTGGTGGGCTGGGAGTTCGGGGAAGGATAATATGACCGGCTCCTTGGCTGAAGGAGTCTTCATACTGTATTGATGAAGCCTGCTTGCTGAAGGAAGCGATGGCTGAAGCTGGGCTGCATCCGGTCTAGGAAGTACAGAAAACATGCAGAAACCAAAACAGTCAGTCAAGCGTTTCTGTGAGAATTGAGTGAAAATGTGAAGATGTGAAATCACATCTATAGAATTTAGAGTGCTACAAGTTTTATTTAAGAAAGTTACAACAACAGGCTGTGATAGGGAGAAAAATACAAAGGTGAAGTTCTAATATATTGACAGGAAAACGTAGGAAAATGCTTGAAGCCTAATCTAATAAGACTTTGCCCACATACCAAACACATGGCCTCAGTTTTGTTGTTTAGGGAACTTTCACTGACGTATTGTTGGGGTCAATAAGTTTCATTGTTTAAGCATCACCATCCTTATTTATTTATAGTTATGTGACCTTGCGTTTTTTTTTTTAAGTTTTAAGTCTAAACCAAGCAGATTTATAAAATCTAAAAAAACCATTAAAAATTAAAAAAAACATACAATTTATAAAATCATCATATCAAAAGGTCTAATCATCAGAAAACTGTGTCTAAACCTTTAACTTACAGCCATTGCAGCAGGGATGGACACACATTTGTTTAAATATTTGAGTCCAAAAGTAATGCTGACAAAATGATTATACAGACCAGCATTAAAAAGGAAACCACACAGAAATATGCTGAGAAGAGATAAGCGAAGGCTTGGCTCTGACCTGGTGTAAAATGAGGTCCTCCTCTGGAAAGAGCTCTTCACAGAACTCACAAGGCAGCATAATGTCTGAGGCAGGACTGTGAGCCAGAGCATTGCTAGTGTTAGAGGGGGCATTATTACAGTGCGTATTGTTATTAGTGGTGGAGGACAGCTGGGAGTTGAGGGTGCTTCGAGCAGATTCCCTGGCCAGGCGGTGGTCCCAGACGTCAGTCCATATACCCCCCTGAGTCCCCAGGTCATCGTGATCTCCGTCACTCTGCAGGCTGAGGGCCAGCAAGTAGTCCAGACCGGAGGAGTCGTAGTCTGGCAGCTGACCCAGAGGCCAAAGCAGGCTGTTGTTGTTGGTCTCCAGCTCTGCTTCCTGATCCAACACTGAGGAAATGAGCACATTCATACAGCCTATGTTTCAGTGCACCATAAAACACCCAAAGACATCCTGATAGAATAAAAAGCCTTTAATCCATTTTCTCCAACAAGGAGAACAGCACTGTTAATCAGCGGATTGTCTGAATAATTCCTACGACTTCGTCAGGCAGAGTCAGACAAGCATACAGATATTACACTAATATTTGTCTGTCATATATATATTAATTAGGATGTTATTAACATGCACTGCTTCATCAGTGATGTTGTAAATTTTATTTTCTCTGGGGACTATGATGTGCCAACACATTAGTTTGCTAAAGCCTGGCCCACACTACAGGACAATCAGCCCGATTTGCTCCTCTTGACAATTAGCAAGACGTCTCCCGATATTAGGGTGATCATAAACGATTTCCTTCCCTGATTCTCCTGTAGTGTAGGGAGTCCATAACCCAGGCTTCACTCCTCTGATCTTCTCCCAGTGTAGTTCAGGCCCACCCTGATTGTGAATGGTAAATATGTAACAATATTTATTACTCAAAACTCTGAAGCGTGGGATGGAAGCCCATTCTCAGGTGTGAAAAATCTTTGAAAAACGATAACGTGTGTGGGGTGTCTCTTGTTTTAATCATTGGTTAGGATTTTGAAAATCCTGTAGTGTGGACCAGCAATAAGATAATACTTTAAGGTCTAATAAACACCAAGCAAAGCAGTTTGATGGCTTTTATTGACACCATTATCTCCACTAACTTAAGATATCCTTAAAAATGAATAGCTGGCTGCATACTGCAATATTTTACATTTTCAAAATTATGACGTTGTGTGTCAAATTTCCTTTCTGTGTCTAAGTACAAAGCAAAAAAAATGAGGTCATTCACATTCACATTTAAGAGAGCCACAGGAAGGGGGCGATGTGGCTAGGGTGGATGACTGGTGATGTCACTCTGAAAAAGGGTGGGGAAAAGAAACAAAACCAAAAAAAAAAAAAAAAACAAGCTCAGTAGCACTGATTTCGATATAAAAGCACGAGGAAGACAAAACACTGCAAAGACCCTTTGACCACTTTTATCCTGACAGATATGAGGCTTATCCACCCGCCCATACCCCCAAAATAATACCACCTTAATATTATGAGACAATGCACATCTCAAGCTGGCATGCACTTGAAATTTGTTGTCGAAAAATGTAATGATCTTAAATATGAGCAATAGTGTCAGGTTTTGCAGCCCTGTATTTCTCTCTAAATACTTTCATAGCATAAATTTGCAGAGTTCCCAAAACGCAGCCTAATAAATACCCAAGTCATGATTTCACTGTCTGAACACTGCGCCCTAAAATGGTTAAGAGAGCACTCGAATACATGTCCAATGTTTTTAAATACTGTGAAATCAAATTCTCTCTCTCACTTTCATATTCAGCCAAGCCAGACTGGTACTTACAGCGGGCAAATTCGTTGTTCCTTGGCGCTGCGTTCCTCCTGGATCCTGCCCCTATTGGTCCTTTGGTGCTATTGTGCAGTCTGCCCTCTAGTGGCCGTGGTGGACCCCTGCGGTCTGTTGACCCTGGGCTGTTGTTGTTATGGCTCCTCTCCTGGGTCCTCAGCAGGTTGTGGATGGGTTGCGTTTCAAACCAAGCTCCAGGTGACTGGGACACTGTCCGTCTCTCCTGCGGAGGGGTCAGACTTCCACACAAGGCTGGGTGGATATCCTTCTCTCGCAGCATAACGTTGCACTTGCAGATTGGGCAGGGTTCTGTGCGGGTCCCACAGTAGTCCTCGTGCTCTCTGGCCTGGCAGAAGGCCACCTCTATGTCACAGTACTGACATACCACCAGCCGCTGACTGCACTCTGAACTCTGAAAACATAGTGATTATCACATTCTGATCATAGCAGAGGGTGTTTCTGGATTAGGAAATGAGGTGCAAGTATACAGGGCTGAGGGGAAGGTATACAGGACTGATAAGTATACGTACCTGATGGGTCTCCATGCGACTTTTTTCAATCTTCAGACCACATTTGCACTGCACCTATATAAAAGGCATAAAAATCACTAATTTGCCATATACCCTGTGTGTGCTCCTGCCTTGCGCCCAATGATTCCGGGTAGGCTCCTGACCCACCGTGACCCTGAACTGGATAAGCGGTTCCAGACAATAATATTATTTTATGTTTAAACTTGTTACACAGGTTTTGAAGTTAATTATAATCAACTGGGGTCAATTTTCTCTGGTCCATACACCAAAGTCTGTGCCAAGGTGTCAAACCATATAATACCCATCAGTCGCATCACTGGTAATATGTTGGCAATTTAGTGCCATAATTTAAATACTCACCAACTTACTGAGGTGCTTTTCTTTGCAGGATATCTCAAATTACTTTGAAGCCTCTGATATTAAATTTTGGAAGTAAGTTTTGGAAAGTGCTGCTAGCACCAAGATATAAGAATGTAGTAGGTTGACATTGTCCATACAATGATACTTTGTACTCACTGGAGCTTTACCAACATTGGGTTTTTAAAAACATTACTTTTACTGCTTAAATAAATTCAATGATTTCACGTGAGGATCAGTTTTGAAACAAACATCACAAAACATTGGATGAATTGATATGTCAGCATTAATCTGTCCAATCCAATTAGTTATACCTGGGAATGCTCCTGCTCCTTATGTTGCAGCAGATCAGCATGAGGAACTGGCTCTTGGCATACATCACACAGGGCAATGTTCCTGCGGCAGTGAATCTCATGTGTGGTAAAGTTGGCTTCTGGAATGTCATGCTTGCTAAAGGGTGGACAGGATAAAAGAATGAAAACCAGGAAGGCAGAACAATAGTGTAGATCAGGGGAGGGGACCTGAGGGTTAGAGACCCTCAACATTTGGAGATATCCCTGCTACAGCGAAACCTAGCAATCAACTATTGAATCTTTTTTCATGAGCAGGGAAATCACCAAATTAAACAAGAATCCGGTCATCCAGGGCCTGAGATCCCCCCCCCCCGGAATTCATGATTAAATGCTTAGGGAGGGTGAAAGGAAAATGAAACTTCTCACCAGTTAGTGCAAAGCTGGGTATTTTCCTCAGCCATAATCTGTATGGTAGGAGAAATAAAACAAAGCAAGTTTATCAAGTCTTAAAATATCTTTTTTAACCTTTTAAACCTAATATATTTTATTGCCAACACATACAATCAAAATTAACAAACTAAAGCATGTCCCCATTTAAATTTTTTATTCTTGAGTGTTCTTGCTGTTTTACCATGGCATAAATATTAAATGACAGTACACCATAGTGAAGTTTTAAAGAATACACAAATGACGTGAGGTCAAGTGTTGATTATCATGAATCAGACTGTGCTAAACTTACTGCTGCTTAAATTTTGTAGGTGTCATGATGTCTCAGTGTACCTTGAGCTTAGCTGTAATAAATAGCTGCAGGTGGGGCTTGGCTGGCCCAATATTTGAACTGAAAAGGCAGGGCCAGCAGTTACCAGGTATCCATTTAATATTTAGCAATGTAGTAGTAATATTGATATTTGTATTTGTGTTCAGCAATAAGGGGGAAAAAAATACACCCCATACTGTCAAACACTTGGGCAAATTCAGCAGAGGTGCATACACTGCAGAGATAAGTATTTAGCTGTACCCATATTATGTACAATCTGTTGAGAAAAGCCCACAGAATGGGACACATCAGAGAAGACACCCATCAGCCAAATATCACCATACCTCATGTAAAGGTTTGACCTAGGGGGGAGGCAAACTATTAAAGCCCCCTCCTGTCATCAATTAATCCCTTTAAATCTCATATCTGTTCATTGAAATTACATACATTTTTAAGTTAGCCTACTTCCGAATACAGTCGCCACCTCTTCCACCCAAACCTCCATCACTCATCTGCAGTCAAAAGCCGTGCCCCGCATTTTGACGGGATTGGTTTCTTGGGTTAAACAGTGGCTGTCTGATTTAGAAATGCCCATCCGTGGCGTTGACTGCTTTATTTCACTCATGACACGTCTTCAAACAAAGTAAACAACCTGAATGTCTGTGGAGGAGGCCTGTAATAGCCCTCATTTCAGAAACTGTCCACCCAGTATTCAACTCTACTTTATTTATCCATTTATTTTTTATTTGTTTACAGATGAATTCATTCAGCAGAAGAGAGTACTTGGGTTTGACGTTTATTCCTCGCTAACCCCGAGTGTCCCTCAGCTCTTTGGTGTTACGTTTCCTAAGGAATGATGATAAGGGAGAGATAATGTTACCACATATTTACTCAAAACATCTCAGGGCTTACCTTGTATTTTTTTTAAAGTCACTGGAACAAGCGTCGAATCCTAAACCTAGAAAAAAGAAACGTTAAATCAACAGGCGGGTTATTTCAAGCAATTGATTGAAAGCTTTTCTCTGCATAAGTAGATTCGTCGTTCGCCATTGGAAACAGCGCACAGCTAACGTTAAGGCAGACAGCTCATACTCGGCCACTCACTGTGACAGTACACTGCAGAAACGCTGTAAATACTTATGAGACAGTAGCTTATCTTTAAACTCTAAAATCAGATTTCTAAAACGTATTAGTTCTGCTTTCGTTTACGCGAACGAAGCAACAGTGTCGGAGGAAAAACCCGACTATTTTTCTCCCTTTTTTCTTTTTATTTCAAAGTAAAAGCCCCTCTGTTTCCAACGCCTCCAGCGCCAAAACTCCAAAACTGACATGCCTTCAATAAATATTATGCGTGCCAAGAATTTAATAAAGTATAGGAACGTATTAATAAGAAGTAGAACAATATATATATATATATATATTATGATTGCTCTTGTGTTAAGGATCCTCTAAATAAAGTCTATGCAGCCTGCTTTCACTTGGAGGATGTAGCTGATGGAGCCTTTGTGTCCTTCATTTAAACACAGTGCACTGCTCATGTACGACACAGAGGAACAAATATATTAAACCTTTAAGACTGGTGTTAGTCTTAAAATGTAATTAGATGTTCCATTAGTCGCGCATTGAGAGTATGGCACCCTTCCCCAATTAACGGGGCCATGAACCGCCTACCACTGCACAGAAATTTGACTGACACGTCAAATGACCAATCACAAGTCTGCAATTTTGGCATGCCGTGTAGAAGAAGGCAGATAGCCAATCAGAATGCAACTGGCAGAATCCTAACAGGGAGACCAAAATAATCACGGGAAAATATCAGACTCTACATCAACTTGTGGGCGGAGCGCCTGTGGCTGATGCTATATGGGACAGAACAGTAGCCCATCTGTGCCTATAGTGTAAGGACTTTTCTTTTGGAAACGAAGCAACGGAGCCAGATTATATATGGTCCCAGTGGTTCAGCGCCATCTACTGGATACGTTTTTATTCCCGTAACCAACAACAGGGAGTCGGACGTCGTGTAATGTTTCATTTATTTCCACAATAAAAATTCAGCGCTGTTATATGAGTCTGATAACGTGATAAAGCGATATGGTGGTATCAGATCGCTCAGACCTCGTCGAACATATTATGGTAGGATTCAAATATCGACACATGGTACCGTTATGGACACGTTATATAATTTAAATGTGAACTGAATTTACAGCGTAACAGAGGCCAAACGCGAGAGTTGTGGCTGTGTGTAAAGAATTTATTTACCCTTACCTAGCGAACCAGGCTTAAACTGTCTTGTTTCTATTTTCCGGTCCGCCTTAAATTTCCATCAGTTTACATTAACGTTATATTTAACAGTGCCTAAGAGACAGTTTCTTTTTCGAATTTTCCAACGTTCCACCTTAAATAGCGTAACATTACCTAGTCTTGCTCTAATGCAAAGTTTAATATCTCGTTCCATCATAAATGGTGTAGGTTATCCCTACATTCTCGCGCCCGAGGCTGAAGTTGCTGCCTTAGTTGCATTTTCCATCCCACGTTAAATGAAGCAGCAGTTTTACTGTAGCGCCCCAGGAATAGTTTCAACTCGCTTTCCCCAGTTCCATCTTAAATAACGCAGTAGTTTCATTGTAAATGCATAAGAAAGATTTTCCAATCCAATTACACGTCCCACCTTAAATGGAGCAATCGGTACCTCGGAGGCAGCTTTCTTTTTCCAATCTCCCGTTCATTAATGCAAAGGCTGCATAATTTAAGGTGGAACGGAGAATTAGAATAAGAGGCTGGATAAAACCTGATCTTCATGGCCAAGCTCTCACCATGCAGGCATGAGTCAGGAGAACAGCACGACGAAGAGCTAGGTCATGCAGAGTGTGTATGTTAGAATTGTTCTTTTTTACCGAAGAGAAGCGCTCACTTTCATTTCTCTCCTCGCCGTAGCCAGGTCACATGCTCGCTCGGGAATAATAATAATGGCTGCACAGGAACCGTCCCCACCATCTTCACTGGAAGGCAACAAACCTGGCTTCCCGAGGAAAATCCTCGCCAACAAGCTTGAGGACAAGCATTTGTGCAACATCTGTCAAAAGATCCTCAGGAGGCCGTTTCAAGCGCAATGCGGACACCGTTTCTGTTCATATTGTTTCAACAAAACAGTGAGGTAAGCGTCACTTTCCATACAGCGAACAGCCGTCGAGATTTACAATTAGCTTCCTATCAATACTGTGAGACTGTCATACACCTGACTGGCCCTGCCTCACGCAACAAAAGATGGACATTGTTCTGGCCGGTCCCTTTGTGTCATTTTTCCTCACATTTTTTGGGGAATCGTATCAGGGACTAAAGCTGTTGTCTGTCAGCCACAAGACAAACAATAGACTGTTGGGGTGTAGCTGGCTGGCCAGGCTGGCTGAGCTATATCGTGCTCTGTTGCCAGCCAGATTAGATCTGTGTTAGGCACTGAGACTAATCAATTGTCCTAAAAGCACAAAATGGCATTAGTGATTCCATGCTTGGGCTGCCATTTGTAACTCCTAAAATTGAGCTGTATTTTAATTTCACATGGAATTTAAGACAACATGCAACTAAACATTCAAAACCTAAACATATCTAGCCCTAAGGGTGGCTGATATGACAAAATTATAATACTCCTTCACACTACAAATTTGTATTACTTGTGTCTCAGTCTTTTCACCTACGGACTCGATGCATTAGTGCTTCTCCATATAAAACTGTTATTAAAAATTTGTATTCAGTATTAAACAGCTCAAAATTTAAATAACAATTAACATGTATATACTCTTTTTGGGGCTAAATATACGTTTACAATACACTTTTCTGAGCACAATAACTGCTGTAATATTCTTGGTATTTTTTTGTCTCTGGACTAATATATCATCTTTCTTACAAGATTTCTATAAAAACGCTTAGATTAATAATGGAGCTGATGTCATCATAAAGGATTGTTTTTATCATAGAACTGGCAAATGTAGAAATAGAGAATTTCTAAAGAGATTCTAAGCATTGCTCTTTTCTTTTTTTTGTGGGACTGATAATTCACTTTCACTTTGTATATTCCATGCTATGTATCAAGGAGGGTGTTGTATTTAAATTAGAAACTATGAAAACAAGTTGAAAATGTCTTATCATTTATGAGAAAATTATAACTGGCCTTAATATGAATTTAATCTGAAACATGCACAAGTTTGCTGGGTTGATATTATATGTGCAGTTTATTTTTTCTTTTCAGTAACGGTCCTCAGAAATGCAGTGCCTGTATAAAGGAAGATATATTTGAGGAACCGACATCGATTCTAAAACAAGGCTGTGTAAGTTGCCGTTAAATTGTCGTTAAGGTCAAAGTTTTCCTGGTCTTTTTTAGATTTACTGAGTTGATTATTTGAAATTCGTTTTAGTTTATTTATAATTTTTAACCGGTATAACATTTGTAAAAACATTCTTATAAAGGCTTTATAAATGCTAAAATATGTTATTGATCAGGTCACTCACAACTTAAAAATCAATATTAAAAGGCTTGAAAACAAAGGCAAAAAGGGCCCCAGGGACCTCTTACTTGCCAAATCGTGATCCCACACTCATCTCTACTGTAAACATCAGATTTTGCTGGGTACTCCATCTGTCAGATATAGAATATATTCATATCCGTCACATATATATCTGTTTACGGTATCCTTTTGTATTGTGTTATAACTGTTAAATATTTTTTTATAAATGTTTACGTTTATAAACTGCTTATGAATATTGTAATCTTGTAAGCTACTGTTGAACATGTTTTTACATAAGGCGGGTGGAATTATTAATTGTTAATTCTTGTTTTGAATGTGACACACATCTTATAGAAGAATATGACTTTACATTCCTCCAGGCTTTTCCTGATAATGCTGCCAAAAGAGAAGTTGAAGCTCTTGAAGCTGTTTGTATCAATGAAGGATGTAGTTGGACAGGCACTATCAAAGAATACGAGGTATACATCAGTTTTTCTTTAGCAGTTGAATTATGATCTTGGTAGGATTTATTTAAAAATGGCATTAATTGCCACTTTCTTTCATTCTTGTGTATGATGTTTCTGGCAGTGGAATTTACAAATGCAAGAAGTTTCAGTGCTACAACTTTCAGAGGAAAATAAAAATGCCTTGTGGATGAAGTGTGTTGTAAATCAGCTGTTGATCATTTCATACCATCCTCCTACAAACTGATTTACAGAGTTTTGGAACAAAAACCTTCATTGTCGTGTGTTTTTATTCCAACTTAGGCCACTCATGAAGGACAGTGTGATTTTATGATCATTCCATGTCCCTCCTGCAAAGAGCTCTTAAGAGCCAATGAACTTGAGCGACACAATGAGAGAGAATGTCCCGAGAGAACACTAAACTGCAAATACTGCAAAGAACCCTTTCACTTCAAAAATATTAAGGTAAGAACATTTTTTGTGGTGCAGACAAATGTGACTATTTTAAAAGAACTTTGCTCACTTGCATTAAGAGAGGTTTTCTATTAAATGTGAGCACGGTCTGTGTAGTTATGGTTAGGTCTGTTGCAAAAGTAATGTATTGGGGTGCGTTCACTGAGCTAAGGCAAATTTACAAAAGCACTTGTCCTATACTACCAGTAATGTTTGTTTAATTGTGTTCAAGCTGTGTCTATTGTTCACTGACAGTTTTAGTATCGTCTGCAGCAGATGAAGGTGGTTGCTTTTTGTTAGGTTTTTACTTTAAAACAGAGTAGTCTAGAGATGAACTATCACTAAGTGTTGATATTTGGTGAGTAAAAAATGATTACCTTGCTTTTATAGGCTCATGATGAGATTTGTCCGAAATACCC
Organism: Hoplias malabaricus; assembly: GCF_029633855.1. Lineage (NCBI taxonomy): Eukaryota > Metazoa > Chordata > Actinopteri > Characiformes > Erythrinidae > Hoplias > Hoplias malabaricus. The sequence continues at coordinate 14,454,232 of NC_089819.1, read as the reverse complement.
TATGATTTGCGAAGGCTGTGCAAAGAAAAAAATTCCCAGAGAGAAGGTAATTCATTCTGAGATTAATCATATCTTTAATTAGAGCTGGACCATGTGGCCAAAATTTATATCACAGTATATTTATATATTTTGGTCAATACGATAGAATTACGATATTGATATGAACAATGAAAACTGCCAAGAACTGAAACCTACATCATATCATCATCATCAGACATAAACATCTTGGTTTTGCCAGTATGAATATTTTTAAACTAAGAAACTTGAGTGCAATGAACTGATGGCAGTGCCCTGTAACGACCCTCAGCCAGTGACAGATGCTGTTAATAATTTTCAATAAATTGTAAATGTGTGTAAAAATCATATAACTGTTATTGAAACATTTTATATTGTGATGTATACTGATAGTGAATTATTGTCCAGCCCTATCTTTAGTGCTCTCTTGGTCCAAATATTTGAATATAATTTCCCTTATTTTCATTACGTTCTTGGTAACGTGTTTTTGCTGTTCTTTGCCTTCTCAAGTATGTGGACCACATTAAGCTGTGTACCAAATTTCGAACACCCTGCAGATTTCATGTTGTTGGCTGTGACATGTCTGTGAGTAAACCTTTACGCTGGTCCCATTCATTCCTCATACTTAATTCACAATAGTCACTCAGATGACTTCCATTTGCCTGCAGGTGGAAAAGGAGAAGATCCACGACCATGAGCGGGCATGTTCTTATGAGCACCTGAACCTCTTGCTGCACTTCATCATGGGTATCAAGGTGAACCTGGAGAGTCTGCAGCCCCAGAGCCTGGAGCTGGCCAGCCACAAGATCCAGGAGCTGCACCAGTCTCTTCGCGAGCTGGAGCTGAAGATGGGTCAGCTGAGTGCGGTTGCTCCCGTGCAGGGGGCCTGTGCACCACCCCCACCTCCGCCGCCCACCCTGGCCACCTCATTCACCCCTCTGCCCACCACAGTTGGAGCTGCCCTGGAGCTGCAGCTTCACAGTGAGAAGACCAAGGTGGCTGAGCTGAGCCGCCGCTGCCAGGAGCTGGAGCTGAAAGTGGGCACCTTTGAGAACATTGTCTGTGTGCTGAACCGTGAGATGGAGCGCTCCGCCACCACCATGGAGGCCTACAACCGCCAGCACAGGCTTGACCAGGACAAGATAGAGATACTCAACAACAAGGTGAAAACCACTGATTGGTACTGGATCTGATCCAGATCTTTTAGAATACACTGAAGCAAGGCAAACTTATTTTCATGGCATTTATAATGTGATCCCAGGATATTTGAATTCAAATCAAATTCTATTTTGCTTTTTGTTCACCACTGCCCAAAGTTAATAGGTGGTGTTAAAGTCTGTACCATGGAATTAGTTTAAAGTAGCCATGTGTAATGTCTGTAGTGGCAGCAGTGCATACACATTGTATAAGCAGAAATTATAATGCCTTTGTAAGGTGTGTAACAACTAGGGATGTCCAAATCCGATTTCCAATATCAGTTTCGGGCCAATTACAAAAATCGGCTTTATTGAGCTCGATCTTAAGTCAGATCCTCTAGGTGGCAAGCTCACACGCCCTCCTCCTCCTGTAACACTCTTTGTAAATGTCATTGTGATCTGACTCTGAGGTAGGCTTATTTGAATAATTATAATGTACTTAAAGTGTGCACAGTGTTACAGTACTATCTAGGAAAATATAAGCATCGGATTGGGACTTAGCATTGGCAGATACTCCGTTCGGGAACAGGGGCAAAAAACGTGATCGGGACATCACCTGATAATTAACTTAATAGTTAATAGTTTTTCACTTGTTCTGATATCGTTGGCTAGCTACATTGAATTAACTGCTAAACAAATCTAGATCATACAATACTATTTGCTCGTATGAGTATAAATACACATTTGTCATTGTTTTTTCCTTTGCCTTTGATGTTCCATGTTTGACTGTATACACTGAAGCATCACTAGATTAGGAACCCTTACCTTGTGTCTACACACTTTGTCCATTTAATCAGCTCCACTGACCAAAGGAACTCTTTGTAGTTCTACAAAGTCCTGGCTTATTGAAGAGCAGGGTGAAATGGGGATAAGAAAGTTTACAGATAAATGGGTGGAATACAGTCTGTAATTGTAGAACTACAAAGTGCTCCTGTGTGGTCAGTATCGCTGAGAGAGAAGGACAGTGAGTGTAGATACATGGTAGGGGTTCCTAATCCAGAGACCGTTCAGTGTATATATGGCTTTGACTTATATCCCTCAAGGTCCGTCAGCTGGAAAGGACAGTGGGTCTAAGGGATCTCTCCATCGTGGAGATGGAGGGGAAGATGAGAGAAATGTCTGCGGCCACATACGATGGTGTTTTTGTATGGAAGATCTCAGATTTCTCGAAGAAGAGGCAGGATGCTGTAGCAGGACGGGCCCCGGCCATGTTCTCTCCTGGTAAAGACGCAACAAAGTGTCCTGTTTTCTACTCCATTATGAAAGAGCCAAGTCTGTGCTGTTTTCAGTTAAACTATGCTTCTAATTTTTGCAGCGTTTTACACAAGCAAATATGGCTACAAGATGTGTTTGCGCATCTATCTGAACGGGGATGGAACGGGGCGTGGCACTCACTTGTCTCTGTTCTTCGTGGTGATGAGGGGACACAGTGATGCCTTGCTCAAGTGGCCTTTTAACCAAAAGGTACTCAGTGGGGTCTGTGGATTAAATATCTTTTCTTTTAAATGTATTAAAAGGTTCTGTTTGACTTGAGCCTGTTTTAGTAAACATTTCATACTCCTTGAATGAGTGAAACCTCTTGTCTTTTCAGACCAAACTTGTACATGAGGAAACTGGGCAAAACAAGAAACTTAGACTAAAACAAGGAAATATAGTACAGTGCACTATGTTTTAGTCGTCAGAGAAAATGAGATTTAAAAAGCTTTCTGAACAGTACATTTATATAATATTTAAAAAAACAAATAAATAATAAATAAAAAGATAATAAATAAAAATCCTGCCCTATATTGATATTCTGGTGGCCGTCCAGTATTATTGGAGATTACCATCCAGTGCATAGATTTATCAGTTAATAAATACTCCATGTTAAATAAAGTGTGATCAAGGAAAGAATCTGGAAACAAACTTATTTCTTCACATTAGTTCACAACACATCTGCTTTCAAAATTTCATTTGATGTTTTTTGTGTTTATTGTAATAAATTGTATATATTATTTATACAAGCATCACTCTTAAGAAGATTTATTTTAAATTATACTAATTTTAGGTGGCAGATATTTGACTATGTAATATTGAATCCTAAAAAAATACAACAGATACTGTCTCTCACTGGAAAGGCATAAGCTTAGCTATGTATGGAAATGTTTCAAAGACACAGATGACAAATATGTGCAGTGGAAGCTGTTTGTGTCCTCATTCTTTTAGCTGAATGGGTATTCACATGTGCCTCGATAAGAGAGAGAAATCTCGAAATCAAGCTAAGATCGCGTGGTATGACAGTCATTATGTATACTGTTGTACAGGAACAAAGACGCCCTGTCATTGATGTGAAGCACATCAGCACCCCCTTGTGGAGCAGTCCCTAAATGAGTGATCATGTGAGAAATGGCACCCATTATGACTGCAAGGGAATATGTTTTTATGTGGCTGACTTGTGAGCCAGGTTCACTGCAAATTTATGTTCCATTACACACTGATAGGAAGAGTGGGAAAAATAAAATATCCAGTGAAGTTCATGTGTTTAATTCTCACGGTACATGCTCCTTTAAGGGTGGTTAGCTTTGCATGGATAGCTTCTCATACTTGCTCCAAAGGATTTTCATATGAAATATTCAGTTGACAAGCAGAGAATTTAATAGAATGGTCATTGTCTGAAATAATTGTCTAGCATTTGAAGCATGGTCATTGCTGTATCTGCAGGTCACTCTTATGCTGTTGGACCAGAACAACAGAGAACACATCATTGATGCCTTCCGGCCAGACATCTCCTCCTCCTCCTTCCAGAGACCCGTCAGCGACATGAACATCGCCAGCGGCTGCCCGCTCTTCTGCCCGCTCTCTAAACTGGACTCCAAGAACTCCTACATCCGTGACGACACCATCTTCATCAAGGCCATAGTGGACCTCACTGGCCTTTAGTGGTGTAAGATGTCTGTGTGCCTCCATGCTGCCTCGCGTGCTCCTCCAGGCTGCGCTGGTTGTTCTGCAGTACAGTTCTGAGGCCTGGGTCCTCTACGAGAGCTCTGCCGGTGGGCCTGCGTGCCCCCAAAATGACTCCCATTCCCAGGGCATTGTTACTCTGGGATATACATTGCTCTACATTATGTTGCCAACCAAAATTGTACCTGGAGTTTGTGCAGTTTTACTGTAAAATAGTTGCCCTTTGGGAACTGTCTCTTTCTCCCCTATAGCGGGATAGCTGTCAGCAGTGATTGTAATGTAACTATTGATGCCTGTGCCATAGATGTTGGCACTCTGCCTTTTATAGAGATTGAGAGAAGAATTTACTCACAGGATAGAAGTCATTTCATTTTCAAGCGCTTTTGCTTATGACGTGGCCAGTATCTTTGGGGCTTTTTTTTTGTTTTGTTTTTCTTTTTTTCCCCCTCTTTCCTTTTTAGTTTCAGTGTTTGAACTATTTGCGAGTGAATATGTTTTGCATAGACAGACGTGGAGTTTCAATAACAATTAATGAAGCTGACGAATTCTTTTGCAAATATATAGTTACTCCCCCCCCGAAGCCCCCTGCTTTATATACTATCTAACCGTTGCTTTGAGCATATGCATCGAGCCTTCTTACATTCCCTCTTTGCATTGTGTGCCTCTGATATCTCAAGTCCTGTGTTCATTGGTACTTATCTGTAGTGGTGGACATTGCTTGAATTCCATGAAGTCCAAAGCGCAGAATTTGGGTTTTCGAACCTGCTAGGTGTTTGAGCAGTGTGTGTGTGTGTGTGTGTGTGGAGGTCTTGATTGTTTTTTTCCTTTTTCTTTGTTTTTTTTTCCTTTGTTTATTTTTCCTTCTCCTTCCTTTCCATTTTGGTGTCCTTTGCTGTATTAGTTTGCATGTTGGATCTGTGGAAGATACATTCAAGTTAGCAAAAGACCAGGTTTGCACTTTGAACCTGAGAAGTGAAGGCAGTTTCATCCTAACTCCCTGTCAGAGGAAAAAAAACAAAAACAAAAAGAAAAAATGCTTGATTTCCACCTCTCATGCCTCAGTGTAACCGATCACCTCACTATGAGCAGATACGGTCATCCCATCCGCAAGGCACCTGGGGGTCTGTGACACCTCTACTGGCAACGTTTAGCCTAAACTGAGTGGAGAAGTAGACTAGGACTGATAATCTTGTGATTTCTTGTGGTGTAGAAGGGCTGATGTTGAATTGTACTTTGATGTTTTCTCGTTCTGAGTGTTCTATCGATATTGTGCTGCTTTGGGCAAAACTGACTATTGGCATTCAAAATACGAGATACTTTGTTAACTAGAAATAGCCAGTCGGGCTTTGATAATTCTTAGTCACTCCTGTTTTGTCTCTATCCTTGAAGGATATTTTATGGGTTTTGCACTCTGTAAACGTGCTAGAAATATGTGGTTGTTAAAGGAGCTGTGTTGTGTAAAGTATCATCATAAATTGTTAAAACATAATGAACGAATGAAATCACTAATCTGCATTAGTAACCGTAGCTCCTGTAGTCTCTGGCGACCGCGGCTCGTTGTAAAACAAGTACGGCTCTGGCTTTCTTTACGCGGTTACCAATGCCACGATGCACTTAACAAGACTATGGATGAACGGAACAAGCCGTGAATCTTCACACATGAGACGTTTTAGTTTGTACTGTGGACGGCAGGGGCAGAGTCAGTTACTAATCCTACCTGTAGCACCTTTAAGCCATCTCAAGATTTGGATAGGTTCCGAAAAAAAGATGGCCCAACCTCTTTTCCTACTCGCAAACACCTCAAGAGAAGCCGTAGTCTTTTTGGGAACCATCACAGAGAGCATTGATTCCATCTATACAGTGCATGACTCTTCCATCCTAAGGGCTTACAGTACGTCTTCCATATGAGGTTTCCGGTCTGATTGTTTTCTTAGATGGAGTCTGAGACGCTTTTATAAAGAAGTTGCCTTCATGCTAACAAAGCAGACCCAGCCTATTTTCAAACCAGTTCCGACAGACATTGAAACGTCTCTGTGCATGAGATGTTTCAATAAAGAGAGAAGAAAACCCCACATATTGTAAAGTATGGGTTTACTCCGTAGACCGACACTTTATTTGTATTGCTTTTACTTTCTTTTACCTGTCGAAATGCAGTATATGACGGTTATAAATGTGAGTGTGTTATATTGCTTATTTAAGTATAAATAGATATACTATTATACAGTGCACACAGTTGTTTATGACTGATGTATGCTGTGCATATAACAAATATTAATTATATATCTAATACATTCTATTAAGTAATAATATATGTACTATTTCCTGTTGGGATGGTTTCAAAATGTGTTTGGGCGCTTCTTTTCGGGCTTTAGCAAGTTCTCCTCCACTTGGTGTCATCTTTGTTCCGAGGAAACGAGTCTTTGAAAGATCTGCTGGTTCTTCTCTCCCTCAAGGAGCTGCATACTTCATTTGGCAGTCAAGGTTTTCTCTAGCTTGCTCTTTTTTGGCCCAGTGAGATTTCCACGCTTTTGTAAATAGGTCTACAGATGTGACGTGCCTCTGTAGCATAGCTTATAAAGACACATACTCTATACAGGCTAGCTTAAGCGTCCATTGCATGCTGCAAGCGTGATGTATTGTGAGCCATTTATATGAAGCTTTGGAGTTCTTCAGAAGAATAACCTATATTACAACACTTTTTTATTTTCCTTTTGGATTGGCATTACATTTCTATTCATTTCTTGTTGTAATGCATATTAGTACACTACAGTTTTAGCTTGTGCAATTATACAAGTGTCCTTCCTATTGTTTGAGTGTGAAATCTACTTTGTGTTCACTCTGAACGGAGTTAGATTTTCAAAAAAAACAAAAAAACAAAAGGAAAAAAAAAACATGGCTAGGCATTGCTAGACACACTACATTTGCAGAAGTTCGCCTACAGCCATTGAAAATAAAATGTGACTGACATTGTTAATGACTTTGAATAAACACACACTAAAGTAACAGTATTTTCTTAAGTTTTTACATTTGAATCGAAGCTCACTAAAATTATTTCTTTATCCTGGAATGATCTCTCTTCAACTTAATATTTGTGTACTTTTTTATTTCTGAGGTGGCATTTAATACATTGTGTTGGCATTTAAGAGATTTCTAACTTTGTAAGACTTTCTCATGGTTTTGCAGTGCCATAACCTTTCTAAAGCTGTTCTACAGAGGTAGAAGTGTGACTGATGGGAAACATTACAGATAGCTGCCAAAAGCAGTGGTGAATGATATGCCAAGGAAGGAACCATGATTCTTTTTCTCCCTTTGTCATGGTTTAATCTTCTATGACATCTTCAATAAATGCATTTCTGGCCTCACTGTAGAGAGTTGGCTGTGTTTTTGCTGCTGGTGGTCAACCATTTCAATGCAAGGCCCTGTAATGAGATTTCATTTGTGTTCAGTGTGGGATTTTGAAACAGTGTAAAGGGACTGCTGCTATTGTCAGGTTTTGCCCTGAATTAAAAAAAAAAAAATAGTTCTGAAACTGAATATATGTATATTTTCTCTGTGGATAGAACCCCTTCCGAACTAAATGTGATGTATCTTTATTGAGACAAAAGAATATAATAAGCCTGGCCCTTTTAGTAACACAGTTCAGCTGCTGATGAAATAAAACATTTAACCTCAGCAGGCTTAGTGACAACACACTCTCAACCAAATTAAGTAACAAAACCCCTCTTCTTCATGCTAGCAAACACTTTCCAAATGATTCTGACACAAAATGGGGAGGATCTCAGTTTATAAGCTTTCACTTTAAATTTTCAACAGAAATGCAAATTTTGGATTGGTGCAAAGTAAATGTATAGAATAATGATGTAGGATGCATTTGTAATGGTGCCATGAGCTAAAGTCCAGACCTTTTACTTAACTATATGCTTTTATCTAAAGTGTGCAAGAGCTTCTAGATTTATTTGCTGAAACAGTGTTTATTTTCTCCAATGTTAAAATCAAATAATAAACAGAAGGTGTGCATTAACAGTGGCAGGGAGTAGGGTTAGTTCTGTAGCAGTCCTTTTACTTTGAAAATCAACAAAAATAATGCAAGCGTAGGAGTGTTTAAACTCCTGCATATGACTGCGTTTATAAAGTAATGTTAGAAAGTCACCAGCACATTGAACTCTGGATATAATCAGCCTGGTATTTTTCCCCCATACAATATTCATTTGTGTGCTGTGGTCTTGTGTGCTCTAGTTTTACAAGTTAGTGAAAGAAGACATACTTAGAAAAGTATAGGAAAACACATGAATGTGCTCACAAAACCGACAGCCCAGGGTTCCTCACCAATCAAAACCTTGGAGATAGCCTAGTTCAGTAGTGCCAATCATGCAGCCCCATTGCAGCCCTCGAGATAATTAAACAATCCAGTTCATCTTCTAGACCATAATTGGATTTGGGTGTAATAATGATGGGCGGCACAGTGGGGCAACAGGTAGTGTTGCTGTTACAGCTCCAGGGTCCTGGTTTCAAGCCTCAGTGTTTGGTGTGTTCTCCCTGTGTCTTCTTGGTAAAGTTCTTTAAGCTCTACTTCCGATAAGGGAACTGAAGATTTGTTCAACCTTAAAATATAATGGCATTTGTAAACATTTATTGGAACATACTGGCCCTGAATATATAACAGTGCATTGCTTTGAGGTTTGCTATACATTATTGAGTAAAATATGACACAGCAAACAGAAAATGCTGGTTACATGGATGTTTAATTTTCCTTTTGGGTTTGCACATGGTGGTCAGTGAGACCTAGTGGGAAACCTCATCAAGATACTTTTAACATTAAATGTGCTTACCACCTGATTGGGTAAGCAAACCAAGCTAATCTGGATGTGTGTGTCTGGCAGAAGACAAATTTAAAAGTAAAATATGGCATCCTTAACCATACATAATACCATCAAACTTGTTTAATTCTAGTCTGCTTTTGTAGGTACCTTTCAGATAATGAACTGTTTGACTCACTTCGCACTGGTCTCAGTGCCTCATTAGCAAAATGTGGTCTCCACTACACTTCTAAAAACGTCACTTGTTTTTGCTTCCTCTTTTATTGGTTAAACATGTTGTTTCTCAAGTTACCACAGGATGGCACTGGTGGCATGGAGCAAAGCTCAATGTCCAAGTGCTGGATTCTCACCCACTCACTCCTCCAGGAAGGTACAGGAAGACAGAGAGTCCAGAATGGGTCTCCGGTGGACTGATGGCTTTCACAGAGCATGAGACGTTCACTGTGTCCAGTATGGGGCTTTTCTCTCTGAGTGGGAGATGAAGAGTAGATCTCCATCTGAGGGTCAGTTTAGATTGGCTTGTGACTCAATCACTCATACATTCATTAACTCAGTCACTGCACTCATGCTCACATTCCTTAACTTGCATTTAACAAAACGCTCGACAATGGTTGCCATTCAGTCCTTTCTCACCCCTAGCTCATATGGGTTATAGGAGCACTGATAATCATCCACACTCCGTATCATAGCTGCTCTGTGGTGGTCCTGACCATTGAAGAACAGGGTAAAAGTGGACAAAAAGAAAAATATGCTTCAGAACAACAGATGGACTACAGTCTGTAGAACTACAAGGTGGTTGTAAAAAATTAATTCATTCATTCATTGTCTTTAACCACTTTTCCAATTCAGGGTCCGGATCCTACCTGGAATCACACCCTGGAGGGAGCGCCAGTCCTTCACAGTGCTACTCACACACACATTCACTCACACACTTACACCTATGAACAGTTTTTAGTCGCCAATCCAACTACCAATCTGGTATTTGGACTGTGGGAGGAAACCAGAGCACCAGGGGGAAACCCACGCGGACACAGGGAGAACACACCAAACTCCTCACAGACAGTCACCCAGAGCAGGACTCGAACCCAGAACCCCCAGGTCTCTGCAGCTGTTTGACTGCGATGAGTTGTTTTAATGTTATGATTAATATACATTCACTAACTCTGTTTTAACACAATAATCGATAGTGGGTGTCATTCAGTCCTCATTCACTCACTCACTGACTCATTCACTCATACATATATTCATACTCTCAAACATACATGTACACATACACACACATATACATCGACAGCGCCATACACTCCTCACTCATGCATTTACATATTGACTCATCCAATCAATTACTCACTCAGATACATACACACATTTTATTAATCACCCATGCGTTCACTCACTCGCTGTCTAATGCAGTCGTTCCCAAAGTGGGGGTTACTGTTGCAGGGGGTGTGCAGCAAGGTAAATGAATGAGGCATGTTTGAGCACTTTGTTGGAGTGGATGGGCTAAAAATGTCCTTATCTACAAAAGGAGCCCACTGCAGAAACACTTTGGGTACCACTGGTTTCACCACAGGCTCCACAGGAGAGCTATACAGTGCCTTGCATCAATGATACCATGAGACATGGCAATAATAAAAAAAATTAAACCTTGATTTGGTGCAGCTACACACATCTGCTGTGTTTCTCCTTTGGATTCCCATAGTCCTGATTATTTTAGTTTCATGTGAAAACCCCTCCGTTTTTCCATCAAATCAGAAGCAGATCTAAACCGAAATTCGCTTGCTGTGGAGAAAATGGTATTGTTTGATGAAAGAGGTGATTCAGACAAAATGTCAGCACTGATGTCATACATTTGGTATTGTGCACTCTTCTTTGTCTAATAGAAAACCAGATCCCACAGACATTTCAAGGGGTAGAAATAAGGCCAGTCTCTATGTCAGACTTCAAATAGCAATGTGTTTCCCATGGGAATAAAGCAGAGGGTTTTCAGGAAATGACCAGAGACTAGGCTCAAGAAGGAAAGATGGGTAAAATATTATGGTTCTCCGAAAGAGAGCCTGGTTCTTTACTCAAGTCCTCTGCTATAGGGCTGCTATAGTATAGAGTTATCTGTAATCTAGTTTCTGAGAACGTGGGTGAAAGTATAAGAAGGGTGATTTTTTCCTATGAGGAAATTCTTCAGGGAAATCAGATTCAGGTTCAGTAGCAGGCAGCAGCAGTATGAGCGCTGACAGGTGTGTGCTGAAAGATTCTGTGGACTGAAACATAAGCTCATGTGTGAAAATGTGTCTTATATTAGTTCCCCCCCAAAAAACTTCAGCCAAACCAAATGCTGGGCTAGTGTGCCAAAACTGGAGAAGATTTAACAACGGGGGTTCAAACATTTTACCTTAGAGGCCTTAAACCCACATTCAAAAGGATAATATGAATAAAATAAGTTATGTACAGAATTAAAATTAGGTTTGTCACTTCCCTTTGGGGAGGGTTTGGGGCTATGCGATTACTTTGAGGAGGACAGTTACGTTGCTGTAGAATATTCTCTCTCCTCATTGTAATGTTCACAGTGTTCTAGAATGGCTCTGGGTGACTGTCTGTGAGGAGTGTGGTGTGTTCTCCCAGTGTCTGCATAGGTTTCCTCCGGGTGCTCCGGTTTCCTCCCACAGTCCAGAAAGACACTCAAAAGTGTCCATAGGTGTGAGTGAATGTGTGAGTGTGTATCACCCTGCAAAGGACTGGCGCCCCCTCCAGGGCATGTTCTCGCCTTGTGCCCAGTGATTCTGGATAGGATCCGGACCTAGTGTGACCCTGAATTGGATAAGCGGTTACAGACAATGAATGAATGAATGTTATATAATGTTTTATCCCTATTCATATATGTCTGGAGTGTTCTCCTCATTCACACGATTCTAGAATGTTCTCTTGCATTGGCAATGTTCCAGAATGTTTTCTGCATTCAAAGTGTCATGAAACTGAAAAATACAGCCTCATGGGCTTTTGTGTACTTTTGAAAACTGTTCTCACTCAATAGTCCATGGCTGCATCAAGAACAGCAACCTGAAAAGGTATTACATGAGGTGAAATCCATACCATAACTCAAGCTCAATCTCATCTCAAATGGTCCCGATCTGACAGTGCAAATGTGTGTTATGAACAGATGATTCAATAGTTCAGCTTGTTTTAGTGGAAATCAAACGCTGAGTTCTCTTGTCAACAACAAAATGGACCATCCACATAAGCGTCATCAGAGACTGGTGTAGAAGCCAACATCTTTCATGCTATTGTATGTCTGTGAAGGTACCACTGATGTGGAGGTGTTTATTAGTATATTAGACACACTAATTATATCATTATGGCAACATATATTGCTGGTAAGTCCATGGTTATTTCAGCAAGACAATGTTGAGCCTCATTCAGTCGTAGATAGAGAGTGCATCATGAAGATGAGAGTGAAGTGACTTGCATCCTCATATCTCAGCTGATTTAAAAACTGTATTTTTGTAACAAGAGAATGTAACCATGCCTCTCTTTCATCTTTTTGGATCTTTTCCATTCTACCTTTGTTTATATTTACAAAATACAGTCAAGGTGGTAAGTGAGGACTGGAAATATTTTCTTTGCTCTTCTGTTGGTGAAATAAATATTCATTTATTAATTAATTCATGCCTGTAACCACTTAACAGGATCGCAGTGGGTTCGGAGCCTACACAGAATCACTGGGTGTAAGGTGGGACCATACCCTGGAGGGGGCGCCAGTCCTTCGCAGAGCGACACATATGCTCACATTTTCACAATAAATATTCAGGTAAATAAAAAATTAATAGCATGTTTTTTAATTGCAGTTATTATTATTGTTATAATTAATATTTCTATGTTCTAGAGGATTTCTCTACATTTGAGAGAGTTCTAGAATTTTGTTTCCTCCTTCTCACTCCTGAATATTCTCCTCTTATTTCAGAGTGTTTTCAAAATCAATTTCTATGACACAATAGACAATAATATCCCATTCTGGACCTTTAAGGTTATCAGTTCTTTATAATACTCTAAATCAACTGTGAGCCTTACAGAGTCGCTGTGTGTCAGGCTGGTGTGTGTTGGGCTGTAGAGTTGTGGTCTAGTAGATAACCTGCTCAGCAGGGGGGCTTCAGCATTCACATTAACTGCCTCATGGTGAATGGCGCTATACTTCCCCAACCCCCACCAACCCCCAGGGCAAATGTGCAGCAGTGTATCACAGCTCACAGACAGGGTTTAATCTGTGGATTAAGACAGGGACGGTCTCTCCAACAGACACTCTCTCTGTGTGTAACACAATGTGTGTCAGTAGATATGACCAAGCTTTTGTGAAACACATACACTCTGCACTGGCGTTTGGCTGCTAGGTGAGGGTTAGTTAATGTTTAGCAATAATAAAAATAATAATAGTAATAATAGTCAGTCAAAACCACCCTTTAATTTACTCCGTTCAAAAGACATCTATTTTAATGAGTCATTTCTTCTACTTTAAGTGACACAGGTGTTCATTTGTACACATGCAGTTTGTATAATAGAAAAGAACTGCTAAATGGGATGCTCTGAAGCAGCCAAACATGTGCCTAGGCTTTGGCTACAGGGGTATAAAACCCCCAGCACAGGGTAACAGAGAAGTGGTACTTCATTCTCTAGAAAGACCAATCACCATCCTATAGCTTCAGGATAATTTGGAATGGTGTTTGATCCATCCAAACTCTGCACCTGACTTCACCTCAAGGAGTACTTTGTAGTTGTACAATTACAGAGTGTTTTCCTTCTAACTCTAACCCTAACTCTAGCCATGGGCATTGGAAACCACAACAATGGTGACGGCATTAAGCAGTATTTACTCATTGTGTTTTCACTAGGGGTAACAGCTCAGCCGTCAGAGCAGCACTCAGAAGAGGTATACCTTGTAATAAATGATATTGTCAGTTACAGAGGATCTTTGCTAGTAGCAGCCAGTGTAACATCGGAGTTAGAGGAAATTCACATCGAAAATCCCCCTATTTTTAAGTCATATGTCTGACTGCATTTTGGGTTCCTGGTGAAAAAATATACAAACAGTGACAAAGCACTTTTCCACCAATGAGGAACTGGAATGGTTCCAGTTTGCGAAATATATTTGGAAGTATTCTGAATGTTTCCGCCAACATTAACTTGTTTGCGAGCCAGAAAAAGTTTGTTTCCAGCTGGAACCAAACAACAGCTGGTTTTTCAGTGAGAACCGTGGCTTTGACTGTGGACAAAGTTGTATTAAGTTAATGAGGGACCATGCAGTGGGGATGGACCAGAGTTTTATGTTGATATGGATGGAGTTTTTAAACACTGTGTCCACTCATTCATCACTCTATTAGACACATACTTTGGTGGTAGATGTAGAGTCAGAGACTGTAGCTCACCTGGACGGTGTTGGCTGGATAATCTTTGGTTGATGTCCTTCCCAAAGAATGATATTGCTTACGTTTCCTGAAAGACTTGAAGCAGCAGAATAATAGTTAGGAACAACTGTTAATTTGCTGATCTTAAAACTGCTGTTAATGACAAAAAGGATTGGAAGGCATTTCTGTGGTGTCATATACCAGTGCAATATGTTTCTCATTGCTATAGACTCTTCATTAAAAAGCTTTGCTCTATTCCCTGGAGACTAACTATCACTTCAGTTACAAACCTCATTTCTCTCTACCACCTCTTACAGTCTGATCTCAGTTTGAGCTAATCTCCTCCCAGAGGGTTCCCATTCTCCCAGAATGCTTGTATTCCCCCTCAGCTCACTCACAGGCCCAGATCAGGTTTCACTCTGGGTACCATGACTAGAGTAAACAGATCAATGTCCCTCAGGACCCCAAACACTGTCAGAAAAGCATTGCTCCTCCAATGCTTTAAAACCTGAACAACAAACTGGTCCAAAAATCCCTTTACCAAACCCCTTAATCAAACACTTTCTGTTCTGAAATGTGATTGGCTGTGTAATGCTTTAAGTCATTGTAAAACATCCAATATACACACATGGGGTTATATATACACACCCACCCATTCACTCACATACTCAATATTTTTTAATATTAAAATATTGCTAAAAATAATTATAAAATATTTATTTCTTTACATTTATTTTGACTGGCTTCACGGTGGTGCAGCAGGTAGTGTCACAGTCACAGCTCCAGGGACCTGGAGGTTGTGGGTTTGATTCCCGCTCCGGGTGACTGTCTGTGAGGAGTTGGTGTGTTCTCCCTGTGTCCGTGTGGGTTTCCTCCCACAGTCCAAAAACACACGTTGGTAGGTGTGTGAGTACCCCAGGGTTTATTCCCGCCTTGCGCCCAATGATTCCAGGTAGGCTCCGGACCCACCGCGACCCTGAACTGGATAAGCGGTTACAGATAATGAATGAATACATTAATGAAAGTGCAGCACAACTAAGATGGAGAATCAAATAGTTTTATAGACCCAGTATGAACCATATTATTCTACATAGAGGAGGTCTGCCACATGGGGTGGCTATGTTTCCTAATGTAAAGCAGAGTCAAAGGAGAAGAACACTCACTGCTTCTCTAATTGTGATGAAGTCTCAGTAAATTGCAGATGGGTTTAATACATTGTCAGGAGCCTGTCTGCTTCAGTGTTCAGTTGGTGGCGTGTGTAAACATATCTCTCCCTTGTGACACAGAAACAGAGGTTGATTGTATGCATGCATAGGTTATGTCTCACAGACAAAAAGGTAGTAATGGGCAAGGAGAAGAACTTTGGGGACAAATGGATTTACCTGCTGAGCGCTTGTACTCAGAGCTGATGGAGTCACACTGAGAGACTCGGCTGTTTAAGCTCCCTCTCACTTGTCTTTTTCCATGCCTTTGATCACTGTTTTAATGTGTCTGTGACTAGCAGCTCATGTGTGTGGCGTGGAAAATCTGTGTTTTGCAATCACATCTTTTTCGGTTCTTAATCCATACATGCTTCAGTACAGGCTAATGTAAGCCACCAAAGAGCTTAAGATATTTAGACCCAATTAAAAGACTAGACCTAACTCATAGACCTGTTAAGACCCAGTCTAGGGTTGAGCCGTAACAGAATGAGGTGTGTGTTGTGATTGATGTGTGGGAAAATGAATAACTGTAACAGTGATGAGAATGTGGACAAAATATGCGGACAAAAGGGACACAAACGGAAACATAGAATGGATAATGAATAGAATATATTGTATATGTGATATTTACAATGACACAAACACAAGTGAACTTCAGGATGGCCTTATGCTGACAAAAATAACTAACAAACACCCCACCTAACTGACCCACAGACAACTCTAACTTACCTGTGAAACTAAAAGGAAACAAAAGAAAATGTCTTACCTCACTCCCTAGGTATATACAAAAACACACACAAAACCCACTCCCAAAACAAAACGGCAGCCAACGCTACTCTGGTGAAATATATACACATTGATACAAAAACAAATCTAACGTCAGTCATCAAAAAGGGGCAAAACAACTGGTAGTCGAAGTAGGAATGTCACAAAGTCAAAACCAAGAAAATACAGATTTCAAAATACACAGCAATATCACAAAAGCACAGAGCACAAACACGGCTGACTAGCAGCGTACACAGACGTATTTATGATTCCCGCTGAGATGACGTACAGGAAACTGTGACAGAGAGAACACATGGACTGGATGGTAGAACGGAGTCAGGATGCTGAACAAATACATGGATTGGAATATGGAACAAACTCTAGACAGATGAACAAACACACAAACTGGAACAGACTGCAGAACCTAGAATTTTACAGAGAGAGAGAGAGAGAGAGAGAGAGAGCAAACATGCAAACATACACATACACAGCGCAGCATAACAGACCAAAATTTGTCAATATTACCCACCTATGGAGCAGAAATTACAGTCAATTATAATTACTCTTACAGTCCAGAAATAAAGAAGGAGTGGAAAAGACATAGTACAGTTTCTGCAGTGCTCTGCCTGGAGTATCAATGACAAAGTCTCTGTTTTCTGTTTTACAGGTGAGTAAACAATCTAAATGATTTGGAAGCTGTAATTGTAAGGTAAAAGTCCTCCCAATGTTCCTTTAAAGTAATTGAATTAATTCATCTTACAGAGTGTCTACAAGCCTTTGCACACAATGTAGTTTAGGTTGAACCTCAAAAGCCTCTCACTGTAGTTGTCACTGAAATGAATGAAGGTAATAGGCTACTCTCTGATTTTAAGCCTATGTTTGAGTTTCCACATTTCGGTCCAAAACAGACAGATGCCATGTGCTGGTTAGCCTTGCGTCAGCATCCATAAAACTGTAATTAGGGTAAGAAGCTGACTGTACTGGAAGAAAAGTGATTTCCCATGAAAACCTTGGAGAAGCTTTCATGTGGGAGACCTCAAAATCACCCTCATTCCACTGCACTGATTTCACTTCCACAGCCGCCCGAGGTCCCCTAACTATCTTGCGGTTAATTTGGAATACCGAGATGATCCTTTACTTATTTTCTTTGATTAACAAGGCACAGAAATGTATGTGGTGTGGTCCACAGCAACCCTCTGGCAAAGCATTACAGTCTCAGACCTCTGAAAATCCAGAAACAAAATGTTAGCTTTTCTTTTCTCTCATCAATAGCTTCTAGAAAATGACTCCTCTATCCAGCCCCAGTGTCACAGACAAGGATGTGAAAAAAATGTCTATAGATGTTCTGAAGCACATGTTTTTCTCTATTTCTTTGTCTTCAGATCTACACATCCACACAGACCCAGTTTTGCATTCTCACACTGGAAGGATGGCCAGAAACATCTGCTGAGTGCCCTTCACTGGTGCTGTGGTCCTGAGCAAGCCTGGTCAATGATCACACTGGGCTTTTGGTGCAAGTCAACACATCACGGTGGTCTGGTTTTGGTGGTGGAACCAGAAAGGAAAACTGGAAGGATTTCTTATAGAGCCACTTTTTTCTTTTGTGAATTATCATATGCCTTACTGCCATTCATTCACCAGCATGAGAAAACAGTGCTTTAGTGAGGCAGTATGTGATTAGTGCCAGCACTGTAATATAATCATGGTTTTGTTGCTATAATAGCAGAGTGCTGCAGAAGACTGCAATGCTGATGCATCTTTCTACCATGCCACATACTGTACATCAGGCTTCAGAGCACTGGCACCCGTGATGTGCTCTTGCTTTTATAGTTTTATATTACATTGTTTCCTGTAAGAAACATTAGCAAACATGCTTCATGGATTCTCTGAAAGACAATGTCTTTGGCTAGATTTTCTGCTGTCTCACATGGGTCCTGCTTTATAGAGCCACATGTTCCATAAAACTGGGCCCTGCTGAATGAATTTAACTGGATATGGTGGAAAAATTCTAAATGCAGGAACCAGTAGTGTGGAGTTAAGTGTTCAGTGAGTCACTCAGGCACACTCAGCTCTTCCTCCACCTTTATTTCTTCAATTTACAACAGTTTGTAACTACCAACTACAACAAACTATGGTTTCCATGGTGCTAGGTCTTAAGAGCAAAGGTACCAAATGGAATCATTCTTTGGAGTGATGCCACAGAACAATAAAACAACTTGGAGACTTAAAAATATTCAGTGCATAGTTTCTTTGTATTTTCTTCTCATTTTTTAAACCATTGCCAGTTCCACTATCCAGCTTGCATACAGATGTTGACCATTTCTGGCAAAGATTTAGCACTATTGGTCCACTGTCAGTCCTGACTAACTGTAAATGAATCAAAAATGACCCTCAGGTACAAAATGCTCATTTGGTTCACATGTCACAAACTACATCTGGAAATGAAATGGCTGTGCTGGCTGTGGCAAAATGGATGTGAACCAGCAAAGACCCATAACGTGATTTTTGGTTACATGTGGCCCAAATTTGGTGGTTGTATGGCCCTAATATGGCAAGCAGGAGGGTCCTCTAAAGTGGTTTTATGTCATGTGGCAAGTTGCCAAGTAGATCAAAGATGTGGGTCAGACCAAGACCAGAACAATTTTGCTGTCTTAGAAAGTCTCCCGAGTCACACAGTTCTACTAAACTGGGAGGGTGATGGCCTGCAGATGCTACCTACCTACCCTTTTCAAAATCTTATTGGAAGACCTCCACATGCTTGAAGAACACTAATGGCATTTTCCACCATATGATACCTACATTACTCAACTCTATAAAACTCTACTTAGCTCTACTGGTTTGGTACCTCATTTTTCCAAAGCCCCCCCTCAAATCATAGACGGTGATATTTAAAGATTATTTTGTCAGCCAAAAACCTCTCAGCTAGTTCTGATCCCTCCTTGAAACAGTATTTCACGTAGAAATATATTCCCCAATATAAAAAGAAAATATGCTATGATGCAGGATTCAATCCGAATGTGAAATTAAAGACCATCCACCTAAAGTGAAAGGTTCATAGTAACTATAATTATAATCATACATAGGATAAGATGTTAAATATCCTATGCCAATCCATTAGAGCTTCACACAGGGCCCAACACAGTCTCTGCCTACCTGCAGCCCCAAAATTTCTGTTGTTGAATCCTACATTTCAACACTAAAGTTGCTGTGGTCATTTATGATCCAATCAGCAACCAGCTACCTCTATCAACATTTAATAGTATCCTATATCTACCCACTAGGGTTGCTGTGGAAGTTTATGATCCGATCAGCAACCAGCTATCCTTAACAGCTACAGTTACTCATTGAGCTCAGCGCCCAATCCACCCACTGCATCACTAGCTCTTCACAGGGGTCATCAGGTAGGCACCTCCTCTCATTGGTGTTTCATTAAATTAAGCCCATGACACCTCCAGAAGGCTCAAGGTGTCCCAGACTCACCCCACTCCAAGCCAGCTTTATAGTCCTACCTTACACTTAACAACCATAAATCCACACTGGCCTACCTGGTGACTAAGGCTGTACCTAACCCCACTGGCACTGTTAATGCATGCTCAGTGCCACCAGTTCCATGTGCTACATTATTAAAACCACAATAGCATCTCTAGAGTTCATTTCCCCAAGTAATCTTTGCTCTCCTTATGCACAACCACTGAGTAGACCTTTCAGCTGTTTTTGATCACTCCTTCACAGCTGCCTTTAGTTTCCGGCCCCTGATGCCGAACTGCACAAGCAGGGATATGGCAGACTTGGCTACAAATCCCCTAACACCTATCTCCACCGGTCTTACATGTGCCTGTTACCCACGTTCCCTCACCTCAGCCGCCAAGTCCGCGTACTTCAGCTTCTTCCTTTCAAATGCTTCATCTACTGCATCCTCAAATTGAACTGCTAACTCTATAAAATAAAGTATCCCTTTACTTCCAATCTCTTGCTTCACACCATCTACCAATATTTGTAGCCTGCGCACATTCCAAAAAACATTTCTCCTCATGCACAAACCTAACCATTTTATTACTACAGCCACTCATCAATGCATTAACCTCTAGCTGTTTGCTGTCCAACAAACATGCTAAAACCCTTAGCACCTGAACCTGTACCCTGTGACAAACTAACCTTATAAACTGATAGAATATGCTTCAGCATGCCAACCCCTGTACATAATATACAGTTAGAATCTTCACCTACCCACAGTCCAAGATTCTGCAGTGTTGGAAGGATATCAAGTTGCTTCCAGCAAAATTTAATTCGACTTGCCTACTTGCCATTGCCCACAACTCTTGCCAGAAAATCTTCAGCTTCTCTTGATTCTCCCATTGAAACCACTGGACTTGTTTTGCCTGGGATGCTGCTGTTGTGCGCTATGCATTCTCTTCCTGCTTGCGAATAAAACTAGCCATCATTTGCCTTCTCTATGGTCATGTGGTCTTACTAAAATCTTTCCACGAATCACCTGACCCAAGGCCTGCTCTTCCACATTGTACTTGGCCAATCACATCCCTTAGTTCTAATGAGCTCCTGACTACCTGCACAGACACTTTCAAATTCTACTTCCTCCCTGCTCTTGTGACAGGCGCTACTGCTTTTACCACTGTGTCCTTCGATCCTGACAAAATCATCTTGCGACTCACCTTTGTACATTTAATCTCCCTAACTAAACTTGTGAGTGGTAACTCCAGTACCCCTTTTCCATACCACGCCATTCTACTAAAACACTGTGGCACCCATAGCCACCTCCTTATGACCTTGCCCATAATCCTTTCCATCCTCTCTACTTCTGTGATTGAAAAATTAAAACTGTCAATGGCCACTTAATGCAAGTCAGTAAACCAAACTGCAGACACCACAATTTCAACTTCCTTGGCAAACATGATCTGCCAATGGTATTTCTGAACTGGCCTTTACCAGTTCAGGTTTTACTCCCACAATTTGCTTGGCATCATTTAGTGCTGCACTATACTCTCTACGTAAGCTCTTCACTGGTCTCTCCAGTACTGTAGGGATCATTTCAAAATCAGCCTAGTCAACCTTAGATTATCATTTAAATTCCCCAGCAACAGCCACGTGCATTGTGGAATCATACATCCAGCCATTATACCGATTTCTAATTGCTGCCATGATGTAACAGATTTCCCTATACTAAAGTAAAATGGAATATCCTCAAAGTATGCTTTAACCATCCTAGTAACCTTATCTAGCACCTGGAAGAATTCAGAAGCTTTCCACATAGGTTTGTGTGGCACTGAGCCAAATCCATTAGCTAAATCTAGGAAAACATAATGTACATCCCTACCCTCTTTCTTTGCTGTCTGAATCTGATGCCAGATCATGCTGCTATGTTCCAAACATCATGCAAAACCAGAAACCCATGCCTTTTATACTGATGTATCAATTCATTTCTTTGCTTTCAAATTAGCAGCAAGTCTCTGTGCTATGACACTAAAGAAAATCTTACCCTTCACATTAAGAAGACTTATGGCTGAAACTTTTCTATACTCACAGCATCTTCCTCCTTAGGGTTAAGTATACTGCCTGCTTTTCTCCACTCTTTTGGAATGATGGAAATAACGGCCATCATCCTCTACAAATAACTTCAAGACCTCAGGTGTTTGTACACCCGATATGGCACACCATTAGGCCTTGGAGCAAAACTTGCCTTTGCGTATCACAAAACATCTTGAACTTCACTCCATTTTGGTGGATAAACCTCCATTTGCTGCTCAATTTCAGCTAGTGGTAGAATATCCTGTGGCAACTCTAGGTCCTTTGCCTTATCATTATCTGTATACACACCATTGAAATGCTCCTCTAATTCCTTCTTTTCAACTTTTAAACTCCCAGATTTCTCCTTACCAAATTACAGTCTTCACAAAATTAAAAGGATTCCTAAAAAATGCTGCCTTAGCATGTTCCTTCGTATTTCCTCATTTTCCTCACATTCTCTGCTCTTCTTAACACTGCCAACCTACACTTAAGCTCTTTCTATATTATCTTCGTATTGTTTCTTGCCCTTATCTCCTGAAATAGTTTATCTATTTCTAGTTGTAATAATAGTTTATCTATTCTCTAAAACTCGACTTCATTCTGTCTTTCCCCCTGAACACTATATTGTAACACTATATAAAAAGCAGTGAATATTTTTAAAAGCAAAGGTCCAGTTCCCTGTCATAGGTCAGACCTTCGGATTCAAGGTCAAAGGGAAATGGCTCTATATTTTGACTGAGTCAAAGACTCCCAGGAGTGAGATGATATTCAATAACAGTTCAGCAGGAACATGCCCTGGTACAGGCTCATTAAGGGAGGCCCTGGGTTGCCTTAGTTCCTTCCTCTCTCCCTCTCTCCCTCCCTCTCTCCTTTTCTTATTGGACAAAGAGTGGTGGGAGTTCATGGTCAAAAGGTGAAATAGCTGCCGGACAGAGTAAAGCCTTATGGAACTGCTTGACATTCTGCAGTTTGTTGTTGGGAGTGACTATCCATCATGCAGAGCCAAAAAAAACCTAAAGCTTAATAACTTAATAATACAATGAAATATAATTTAACTCTTGTACTCTGAGTAGAAGTGCAATGTTTGGGCCAATATGCTTCCAACATATTTGACTAAAGACCAAACCTAAGGTTTGAACAAAAAGTAGAGATCACAATGTGTTGATATACACACAAAGTTCTGACATCTACTTAATGTGAAAAAACAGCCACTAACCCATTATTCTAAACTGAACCCTAAGACTAACTCTAAGCTGAGTCCCAACAGTGAACCCTTCTACACCAAACCATTCTGAATGTCACGTTGGTTTTCTCAGTGACTGATTTCTGCAGATAATTTGAAATATTGGTGGCGTTTCCCTGTAAACTATGCTTCTAAATATGGTAGTTCAAATGCCTGTTTGCCCCGTTGGTCACAGCAACCCTGTGTCCGATAACAGTTGTCAGCTTTGTTTCTGAAATTCTTCTTTAGATGCATAACAGAGAGTGTGTAAAATAGCGCTACCAGTGGACAGGACCTTGTTTAGTGATTATAAAATACTACAACTTATAACGTAGAACTGTTCCTTTTCATGGTGTATGAATTACATTTTGAAGCTGTTGCTTGGAATGTTTAGAAATTTTGTTGGATTTTGTCGTATTGACTGCTGCAACATAATGTTCAACACTTCCTGACAAGTATGAGTGCCACACACACACACACACACACACACACACACACACAATCAGAGGCTTGATTTGACTTCCAGCCAACATAAACCTCAGCTTGCTGTTTGCAGATATCTCCATGTATCCTGACAGTGTGCTGTATAGATACAATACATAGCAGAGGGGCTCCTTAAAGAGAGGTTTCATCTTCCAATGGTCGGGAATTGTTCAAACTGATGTAGGTAATGACAACATTTGCATGTATTTCAGGTTTTCCCATCTTACTGCAAAACATAACTTGCTTTCAACTTAGTGCTCCCATCTGGCAGTACCTACAGCACGCACTTCAGGTGCCAGACACAGCAACAAATCAAAGAGGATTTGTTCCTGGAAGGGCATCATTTGGGAGAGAAGAAAATGGAATGCTTACATTGTGGAAAATTCTGAGTTATGTGTGTGGCGTTTTTGAAGTGTATCTAGTGTGGTAAGAGGATAAATCCTATATCCAAACACCTATAGACACTCTTATGTCTAATGAATTCAGCTATGTTAATGATAGTATATAACTAATAACTGTGTAAACACTGCTTGTATAATCTCCATAGAAAATCATTGCCAATACAAATGAAAAAAGAAAGAAAAAAACTTAATTTCTCTCTTCTCTCCTTTTCCTTTACATATGTTGTCCTCCTCTTTTGGTCCCTGGTAGTCACAAGCACTTTGTGAAAATATATTACCTCTCACCACATCAAACCTGGTTAAGCCCCAATACTTAAGCTAATCTATTTGCCTTTGGGTTTATCACAATCAGTGCAACAACTATGTGTACCCTGATAGCTGTCCCATTACAATTTCAGGTTCCACATTTGAAATTTTGTCTTTGTATTATTTCCAATTAAATACAGGGTATAAATGATTTGCACATTATTGCATTCTATTTTTATTAACATTTTGTACATGTCAACCTTGAAATGAGGTTTGTATTTTACATGGATCTGTTCAACCAATTCCCCAACTAACATATGCTTAATCCATACATTTGTAAGAGTAGAATTGAAGTCAGTTCATTAAATATGACATGAAGAAACAGCTGGTTTTTGTCCCAGTAAAACAGAGTCCCGGGAATGATTTATATTCAGTGTAAAACGTGCTACTGCACAAGGGGCGTAGAATGTGTTGCTCCACTCTGACTAACTTTCACATGTTTATTCAGGCCAATTTCCATGTAGGAAACCTCATGATGGTTAGTTATGCTTCGAAATCATTAACTGTACTCATTAAGGCTAGTGCTGAAAGAGTGACTCTGACCACTACACTATCCTCAGAGTAAATAAGTGGAGAGGTGGTGTGTCAAGTAGAATATGTCAGTTATTAAAAGTGGTAGTTTAGCAAAATAAACAATGCGCATATGCATTTCTCCCCATTGATTACTAGTGCTGCTGGTTTCTGAAGTGAGCTTTTGGTTTGGTGTTTGATGTATAAAATCTTCCATTTATTATTATTACGACTGTAAAATAGACTAAATATCTTCAAAGAATCATTGGGCACATGGCAGAAACACTCCCTGTACAGAGCGCCTGAACATCACAGGATATCACACTTTCACCCACTCACTCACAACTTTGGGCAATTTCACACGCTCACCCAGTCACTCATGCACAGCGCACAGGTTCACATTACCAACATGTGTTTCTGGATTGTGGGAGGAAACAGGAACACTTTTCATACCCACACAGGCACAGGGAGAGCAGACCCAACACCTCACAGACAGTGACAATAGTTGGGCATTGAACCTACAATCTCATGAACCTGGAGCTGTGTGGCAGTGACACTAGCTGTTACACACTGTGTACAGCTCCCCCCACTAACTGTGCATTGACGAGGGCAGGACTTAAAAAACATGGCAGTGTACAAGCTTGTGACAAAATACAAGAGGAAATGAATTCATTGCCAGATAATGAAATAAAATTCATGAAACACAGTCAAACTGAGCATATTTCACCTGCATCACATCATTCTCTGTTGTAAGACTAACTGGATAACTATTAACTAATATAGTTAATTGGAGTTATAGTTAATAAACTAATTGGAGTTATAGTTAATAAACTAATTGGAGTTATGTAATAAGTGTGATTAAATGTGTGAGTGTGTGTTGCCCTGTGAAGGACTGGCGCCCCCTCTGCCTTGCGACCAGTGATTCCAGGTAGGCTCCGGATCCTTAAAACTCACGTCATTACCTCATTGGACAAACTTGCTCCCACCTCCACCCCATCTCCATCTTTCTTTTGCTCTCATCTATCCATTGGTGGCCTCATATTCCGAAACTGCCCTGAACTTTTGCCCCACAAAATGTGAGTTCACCTCCCCGTTTCAGACTTCACAGGTGTGGTCTGTACTAACAAATAGTTAGAATCCAAGAAGTGTGTTTGAGAGATGTTCCTGCACCGTTAAAGCCGTTCTCTCAACATGTTTTCTAAGGCCATGAAAATGTACACCTGGATTCAAAAAGCACAGGAAATGGACTAAAAACTTAAAGATACTTAATTAACTCTACATAAGCCGAAACCAATCTTACTCTAAGTTCCAATATAACTGAAGCTAGATATTTGTCTTGTGCAACGTTTTCTCTCATCAGTTCTGTAACAGGTGCATAACCAAGATTTTATGGATTTAGTGATACAGCACAACCAGTGGATGTTTACTAATTGTAAAATTACTATGAATCCAAACAATCAGTGGCTGCATTCATATTTCAATTAAACAATTGCAATATTTTGCTCAGATCAGATCAGATTACATTGATGATTCATATTCTTAAATATGTGATATATCTGTCTGTAATGTGATCCCAGAAATATCTGTTCCAGAAATGTCATGCATACACACGTTGATATGTATATGATGTGTTACAGTGTAGATCCTTTTATACCCAGGTACAGCCCAATGTCTAATACAAATCCTTTTATAACTAAAACTCACCTGCACTGAACCTTTTCTTACATTCAGTGCATTACTTTGGTTCAGAAGCCATAGCTACATCACCCCTGCTATGCAATATGTAGGAAGCATGGTGATATTTGAGACACAGACTAAGGCATGTGTACAGGCAAAAAAGACATATGAAATCTGATCTGACATTTCATATTCAAGCCGTTGACATCCACGCAGTGTCACATTAAAACAAAAAAGCAGATTTGAGTCACTTCAGCCTGGTAACGTGAACATAACGCAAATGTAGAAATGATAGGAATATCTGTGCTGCTGTCACAAAATCTTTAGTACATCAGCTCCTGAGTGTGCACGGTGCTAATTGGTTAAGTATTAGTTTCCATTACTTGTTAGCTACAGTAACGTTATAGCATTACAAAACTAAAGACGCTAATGTCAGAAACCAATTATATTTTATTCACAAATTATATTCTAATTGACCACACCTGGAGCTAAGACTGCAGAAATGACTCACTAGAAATGAATCATTTGGTGAAACCTTACAAGGTTCCTGCTAAGTTTAAGAAGTGTAAGACCTTCAGTTTTATTAGTTTGAGAACATGCACATTCTGCCTTTGATTCACCTGTATGTTCCTGCCTTTTAGAAGACAACATCAGTGTGGAAAAGTCACTGAGGTGGCTGCTAAGTGCTTTTTCTGAAGCAGCAGCCAACTGCAGCCTTTCAAGCGTTCCATCTACAAAGCACTTCAAGATATGAATGTTTCTGAAGAAGTCTGGGAGTCTGGAAGTGGAACAAAAACTCTTGTAATGATTCATCCATCGTTGGACCTACCGCTGATTTTAGTCCTTGAGGTTTCAAGAAGCCCAGTCCTTATGGCTCAGAAATGAACTCGGACTCAGGCGGATTCTTCACTTAGAAGATGTCCTTGCTCTCCACTGGGTCTACAATAAGCCTATTCTTGGGTGGCTTTATAACCTGAGCACATCAGTCTCTGTGTTTTAATGCCTCTTTAGACGTGGAGGAACCTTGTGTCTGTCAGCCCTGATATGTGAGGCTTTATTTTCCTTTTAAGATTGGACACATGAGGTCCTCTTTTGTTTTCCTTGTCAGTGGCTACTGTTTTCATCTGAGGGGCTTTTGAGGGGGTTTGGGGGGTAGGGGCTGATGGAGCCCGGCTGACGTGGAGAAGCACACTGTTAAATGAAGACATTCCCCTACACATCTGCATCCCCTAAAATCAGCCATGAAGACGTAAAGGGGGGACCAGTCTGCGGGGCACGAGAAGGGTTCAGTTTGCCTTGCAGTAGGAAAAGTATTAAACTCCATTTTATGACATGTTTCTCGACACAAGCAGACTGCTGCACAGATGTGAGCCTTTTCCGCAAATTGCCCCTCGTTGACTAAGACGCAGCTCCTCGTTGGTGATGTTTTAGGGGTGAAACTCTGATGGCTGTCCCCCAGCAGAAGAAGAAGAAAAAAGCTTATAGTTAAAGCCCCACATATGTCTCAGCCTCAGAGGCACTTGACAAGGTAATGAAAAACATGACAAAGTAGCAAAGTGGGTCAGCTGAGGATTAAAACGCACATCATTTTCTTTCTAAAAGAAAAGAGGAAGAAGAGTTTCTGCCAGGTCGAACTGTGGAGACACCTCAGAAAATAACAGGGTGGCGAGGTGAGGAAGATGTATGTTACTGATCCTCCTCCTCCTTCTCAGGAAGCCAGGTGGGTCTACAGAATGAGGGCAGTAATGAGGAAACATGGCCCAGCAGGGTGAGGGGAATATCTGGCAGGTTCTGTATTGTATCTGGGTCTAAACCAGTCTCATCAGCTTTGCTCTCTATGAAACTACACAGTTCTAAAGGGGAACATTTGTGTTGTAACTAAATGATTAAGATGTAAAAAGAGAATAAATCACAAAACAACAATTATAACATTATTGAAGCCTTCACATCAGAACAAACTCTACTGCCCCATTAGGTCATAATAATGCAAAAAATGTTTTTGTCTGTTCTTGATTAAAAACTGAACTTTCAAGCTGAACAATGACCACATGACCTCTGTCAGTCCTCTGTCAGAAGAGTGTACCTGTGTGTATGAGGCTCAGCAGGTAGCATCACTGCCAAAGAGCTCCAGGGTCTTAGGTTTGAGCCTCGCCTCAGGTCACAATTAGTCCTTTTACACCAAATAGAACTTTTGTTGTTGACCTGGATCGGTCCAGAATACTTCAAACCTAGGCACTCTCCAGTGAAGTGGTCTGTGTTATCCCCAGTTTATATGGCAACCAGGGGTTTCTCAGTTCTAGCTGTGGCTGAATTCAGTGCCAATGCCAGAGCTGTAGGTAAATGGATAGAGTCAGGACCGTGTCACAGTAGTTCAGATCATTGTGAGAGACTAAACTAAGCTCATGAGCAGTGAATAATTGTAGCCAATGCGCCTGTGTCACAACGACCAAATTCACTTTCCATTATACTTTATTTATTTGAGGCTCTGAGCTCTTTCTGGAACTTCTTTAGCTCAACACGCCCACAGGCACCTTCACAGTTCGAACTGAAGAACCTACTATTCTTTGGTTCCAACTGGGAATTAATTTTTCTGGGCAGTGAATCAATTTATGTTGGTGGAAATACGCCAAGTGGTACCAAAATTGGTTGACAAATAGAAACCCTACAGTAACCACATTTATGGAAAAGGACTATGTTTGTTAGAAGCCTGTTGTGCTCTCCCTGTGTCTCTGTGGGTTTCCTCTAGGTTGTCTGGTTCCCTCCCACAGTCCAAACACACAGGTTGGTGGGTGGATTGACTGTGTGAAGTTGTCTACAGTTGTGAGTGTGTGAGTGACGGGGTGAGTGTGTGAAATTGTCCACAGTTGTGAGTGTGTGAGTGACTGGGTGAGAGTATGATGCTCTGTGAAGGACCAGCGCCCTGTCCAGGGTGTGTTCCCACCTTGATCCTTGGTACACTCAGGACCTATAACAGTGCTGATCAGGATGGACTGGTTGTCAAAGAGGACTGAATCAATGAATTAATTAATTTTTATCACATACAAGGCTTCTTTTCATACTGAATGCACCATTTTTTAAAATATGTTTTTAAAATAATGATTCATTCTTTCATTCCTTTTTTCATTCATTTTCTGTAACCACTTCATCTTGCACATTGTCATGGAGGATCTGGTTGCAGAGCCTACATGCACTCATTCAGTGGCAGGATGGAACACACTCTTCACGGAGCAGCAGTACATCACATGCATCACACACTACACAGTCACTCTCACACTCACACCTGTGGACAATCTCTGGGCAATTCACCAAGCAACATGTGTCTTTGGACTGTGGAAGGAAACCAGAAGGCCCTGAACAGTCTCTTGTGTGTTGGAAGGACTGTAATGAAGTACTATAATAAGGATAATAAGAATTTGTGTTATTCTATTGGCAGTGAACAGATTTGCATTGCACATTACACACATTCTCTACACATTCTGACACTACATTCCTCTGCAGAGATTTATATTTTCAGTACTGGCAATATGGGCATCTGGATTTCATTAGGCCTGAAGCATGTGCAGTTATAATGATAGTTATTGGCAGAAGGTGTGCTTCTGTTCAGATATGAGTGTGCAGGCATCTGGAAAGGAACACTACATCATATTACAGAAGAACACAAAAAAGAAGAAAAGCAAGTGGCCCCATGATGGACCCAAAATAAAGAAAAAAAAAGTGTGTGTGTGTGTGAGAGATAGACAGAGAGAGAGAGAGATGTGGAAGAACGGACATTCCTACAGTGTATTGAACTTGATCTGCCCTTCTGTAGCATGCCGTAATAAACTGGGGACTTTCTTTGGCCCAAAGCTGGGAGCGCTTGGGGGCTGAGTGATGTTTCGGTTCCCTGTGCAATTACAGTGCTATAAAATATGTCTCCTGCTCAGGATATATTTCCCTCAGTTCTTTACTTTGTTGTGACTTGTACTGCAGGGCTGTTTTTCATATTTTATTTCACAGCATTTTCTCCAGAGCAGGAAGCAAATAAAATTATTGACATAGAAATTGTATTCAGGGAAATAAATGAACTTTAACCCAATGCTAACACTTAGAATTCAAAAATATGATAACAAAACCATGTTGTAACAAGCTCAGAGCTCTATACCTAGAAAACAGCAGAACGTCTGTGGAAACTGCCATCTTTGTCCAAATGAAGTGTACTGGCATTGTGAATGTGTTATGCTTCTTTATTTACTGCATGAACACAACAACAATAAAAAGGACACAATGTGTCATGGCATGCACTATAGTACACCCTTGTGCATCAGTCAGTAAACGGTCAATTCATTCAGTGCTATGCATCTAAATAAGTAAGCAACCAAACACAAAAACTCCAGCAGCACTGCTGTGTCTGATCCTTTCATACCAGGACAACACACACTAACACAACACCACCACGTCATTGTCACTGCAGCGCTGAGAATAATCCACCACCCAATACGACATCCTCAGGGCTCAGAGAATGGTGAGGAATGCTCTGCAGGTTAAAGGTGTCATTAAGAGCCATTAGCGTGGGACATTGCTTTATACAAACATACATTAAAGGCCCACAGTTCAAGCAATTAGGGCACTGAGGTCAGAGTGACATAAAAGATCAACTGTTTCTCTGGAGTCACTCATTTTTTGAGTCTGGAGTGACTCTTCGTAGAACCAAAAAATTATCATTGACATCTTTGTGGATCTGTCCTTCAATAGCCCTCTAAAGAGCAGTGCCACAGTCTTCACAACTGAACGAGCAGAAGAGAATTAAACATAACCTGAACAATAAGAAAAGGAAGAAAAAAGACTAGATTAAGAGAAGAGATTATGACATTATTATATGAACCTTTTTGCCGAAGCCAGGAGGAGGGAACTGAGGAATGTTCTAATGATAAAATCAGATTCTAGCTCTTGTATATTAATCTCGCTCCAAGACTAATAGTGAAAGCAGTGGCAATGTGCTTGGCCCTCTTTCCTCTGTTATTTCCATAAAGCTTTCAGTTTGAATTATGTCTGTGAGATTTTGCGCAGTGGTTGCTAGGGTGTTGTTAGGCCATTGCTATTGTATTTAAAGTAGTCATTACTATGTGGTTGTTATGACATCCATGATGGTTGCTAAAGTGGTTGCTATGGTATTTCAAGTAGTTCCGATATGTTGCTAAATGGGTGATCTATCTATCTATCTATCTATCTATCTATCTATCTATCTATCTATCTATCTCTCTCTCTCTCTCTCTCTCTCTCTCTCTCTCTCTCTCTCTCTCTCTCTCTATATATATATATATATATATATATATATATATATATATATATATATATATATATATATATACATATATATATTCATTCATTTCATTCATCCATTATCTGTAACCGCTTATCCAGTTCAGGGTCGTGGTGGGTCCAGAGCCTACCTGGAATCATTGGGCGCAAGGCAGGAATACACCCTGGAGGGAGCGCCAGTCCTTCACAGGGCAAAACAGACACACACACACATTCACTCACACACTCACACCTACGGACAATTTTGAGTCGCCAATCCACCTACCAACGTGTATTTTGGACCGTGGGAGGAAATCGGGGGCACCCGGAGGAAACCCACGCGGACACGGGGAGAACACGCCAACTCCTCACAGACAGTCACCCGGAGCGGGAATCAAACCCACAACCTCCAGGTCCCTGGAGCTGTGTGACTGCGACACTACCTGCTGCGCAGGTAATGCAGGTAGCATATATATATACATATAGGTAGCATATATATATATGTATGTATGTATGTATGTATGTATGTATATAAACAGTGGACAAGGGGACAGGAGCTCAGTGAGTACAAATGAATCTTCATGTGTAAAGGATTTGATTATATGGCATGCTCCTTTCCTAATTTTGCAGATCTTGTTGTGACTAAACCCAACCTGGTGTGCATAGTCATCCTGCTGAACCAGTAATTGGTGCCATGTGCACTGACCCGAGGCAGCAAGCTGGACTTTTTTAAGTAAGAATGACACTTAGGAGAAAGACAAACAGAAGCAGAGTGATAGATTTCCCTCTCTGCCTCGGTGTCTCAACCCCCACATTTCTGCCAGTAGCCAGAGACCTCCGTTGGGACTGAGAGTATCTTGTTCTCCCGGCAAGAGGAAAGGAATGACTTCATTTCTGTCTGAAGACTGCTTGGATAATGGCTCAGATGAAAAAATGAGGTTGCATTGGAACAATTAATCACAACAATGTAGAGATTTTCTTTCCTACATTTGGACAAAATCGGAAGCTATGGGACATGTAGATCATGCGTATCACTTTCTTTTTATATGTGATGAAGCCAGTGTGGCTCTACAAATTGGACATTTTAAGGCCATGAGATCATCTCTTTCATTCACTCATTGTCTGTAACCGCTTATCCAATTCAGGGTCGTGGTGGGTCCAGAGCCTAGATCATCTCATGAATACACTAAAAAGATGAGATTCGTTTTGGGAATTCCCTGATTGTCTTTAAAGAGCCACTAAACTTTTCAGCACTTGTGTAACGTCATGGGCAAATTATTTCCCTCTGAACTATTATTGGTCTTTTCTTGACTAACTCTTTCCAAGATGAAATTTCAGCTTTTTGAGTGACTACTACATCCTGGATTTCAGACAGACATTTCTATTCATAAGGAGTAAACTCACCTTCTACATGTATTTAATCACAGACATTTATCTGAACAAACTCCAGCTTTTCCAGGAGAACCACTTGTGGAAGATCTTGATCTTCTTGCCCAAATGTCGAGTTTCCAGGCAATGATTCATAGATAAAAACAGAACAGTAATTCCTATTGGACGTTTTTGGGAATTTGATGGTCATTAGAAAAGTATAATAAATGGGAAAGCTTAGTAAGTCAATCTTATAGAAACTGTAGCCTGAATTTGACAAAATGTGGTAGTAATCATACAAAACATAAATAGAAATAATGTCCTTGCTATAGATAGTAGACTAAACATTGTCAGGACATCAATTTAACCATTTAAGTACAGGCTCCGGTATGCTGCTGCGTTTTGGACGCAAAATGGATTTTCAGATTATACCAATCTTCCAGCACTGGCTACAACATTTATATGAAATTACCTTATTTTTCTGAATGTCTCCAAAGCACACCTGAGTCCTATTACTTTACAACAGGGTCCCATTACCTTGGTCTGTGAAAATAGCACCCACTTAGCCCAGACATCCTAAGTCTCAAATGCTTTTTGATTACTACCAGATGCAGTTTGTACTACGTGGTGCCCCTGTTTCAACAGCCACTGATAAATACAAAATATTCGTTTTTAAGTACACTTTTTTAAGCAAAAAAACAATGTTTTGCTTTCTTCCATTATCCTCCTGAGAATATCAGGATTCAGGAAGTGGATGTTGTGCCACACCTTCAGGAAATATTCTGACGGAGTTGATTGAATAGTGGGGTGATACATTTGAACACTGTGAAGGTTTTGGGGTGTTATTTAGGGGCTTATTACACAATCCAGATTTGATTTTGGGCCAGGCTTGGGCATAGTTGTCATGTACAAAATTGGGCTTGGGTTAGTTTTCTAACAGATGATTTTTTTCATATGGAATATTATTATTATTATTATTATTATTTTTTTTTTTTTTTTTGACACATTTAAACTGGCTATATAATTTTCACACTTTCTGTAGCAGTTTTTCTTTCTTTTCCTGTGTTTAAAATATCCCTGCAGTCTCAGAAAAGCTGTCACTGTGGTGGTACCCTCAAGGACACCTCTAAAATGAACTAAGTTAGTGAACATTATTATAAATTTTCTATGTTAAACGTAGATATTCAAGTTACATTGACCTCATAAGTCTCATTTCACCTCCAGGATCTTGCGTTGTTTTTCTATAAGCAAGGAAAAAGATAATGGGACAGCTTACAAATATCACAGATGTGCAAATGATTGGTTCACCTTAAGATGACAAGTTACATTCATTGTAATATCTGTGACAATCCCTGTTATTGTAGCACCACCAGTCCAAAACCTCTGGCTACACGTCAGGCTTGGGGAAACAATACAGATTGCTGGTCTTGTTGAAAGAGTAAGTTATTTATAGGTATGTTACCTGGGTATTTGTCCGTAAAAGTAACTTAAGCACGCAGCTACTCTACACAACTCTGAAGTCGAATGTTGTACAAAACAGTTTTCCTTCATTTCGCCTTAAAAAAAAAACCAAAAAAAAAAACCACAGGACATCAACATTCCACACTCCTCGAGCCTAGAGACTGATTTAGTTCAATACAGACTTGTCGAGAATCCACCAGAGACATCATTAGAGTGTGTGCGCTATCTGTTTTTGAACTCAGAGAGTGGAGTGTGTAAAGCCCAGGCCAAGCAGCAGTATTGATTAACCTTCAAACAGTTCCTTCACAGCATCCCATAATTTAACTGGATCATTCCTTCACACTCACAGCTCTCTCTCCCCCCTGCCTCTTTTCCTTTTGGAGAGCAGTCCATGGCTCCAGGCCTGAGCTTTTAAAAGCTCAAAGATTTGGAGCAGGACTGCATCAGCTGGGTCACTTTACTGTTGCCATCCCACTTATGTAAAACCCCAAACGTTAGGTCTTAATGCCAGCATAATAGCAGAACCCCAGCCCTTGGCTACGGGCATTGTAAAAAGTGTTATTTTACGTTTCTTAGTGCTTGAAATTCTCTGGGGAACATTTGTTGCGGCTGTTCACTTCAAGATTTGAGGAGATTTCAAAGTGAGCCCACCACCGTCGTGTTCATGTTCAGAAGCTACACCCCCATCAAGTTAGTAGCTTACTGTACACAAAGATTTAGTGTCTGATCTTTATCTTTACAATACATTTATCCCAGGGATATCTGATAAGCCTTCTGCTCCTGCTTCAGTAAAGCAGATCACCCAGGGCCTCTGGTAGTAATTTGTGCACCCCCCGCTGCAAATTTCATGCTTGGGACTCTTGCCTCATCTCTGTTGCTATTACTTCCACCGTGCTGTCATGACAAATCTGGCATGACAAATGTGAAAGAGACTAACCTGATGGCATATTGGTGTACTGTATGCAAATGACCAAAACTGAAATACATACTGGAGGCGGGGAGTGTCGCTGTCACACAGCTCCAGGGTCTTGGGGTTGACCCTGCGCCTCGGTTCAATGTCTGTGAGGAGTTTGGTGTGTTTTCCCTATGCCTGCATATCTTTCCTTTGATTGCTCCACAGTCCAAAAACACATGATGGTAGATGAACTGGAGATTCAAAAATTGTCCCTAGGGGTGAGTGTGTGATGCTCTGTGATTAGTAATATTAAAGGCTTCTTTCATTTCAAACATAATACCATGGTTTATTGTACATCTGAAATTTTAAAATCAAACCACCTCCACAAGCCACTGCACTTTTTTGGAGTAAATTCCTCCACCTCAGAGCCACTTTCCACTGTACTTTACTGTGGCTAAATGACTCATGTAAAGAACATATGCTGTATTATGGGTAACTGCATGATGTCATTGTGTAAACAGGCCTGAATATCACTAATATCACTATACTGAGTTTTAAAATTGTTACAATGTGGCACAGCCCTAATCCCCACCATCGTCCAGGCACTGGACCCACCCCCTCTGAACTAGATAAGGGGTTAACTTGTACTTTACTCCAGCTGATATTCTGGGTGGGCAAAGTGGGCAACTACTGCTAAAAGTTAGAGAAAGCAAGCGTGGGACTGAAAACTGCTGGCTGTATCCTCAGGGCTAGTAGGAAAAATAGGGTTATGGGGAATGAAGGAACAGCTATTTCTCCTCCCTAAACACCCATGGCTGACATGCACTTGAGCAAGGCACTTAAATCCCAACTTCTCTCCAGTGGCTGTCTGTGTCTGTGTCAAATTACACAATTCCCCCTGCCATTTGTGTTCATTTAGAAGATCCACATGTTTTAAGGTGGAAAGGTATGTTTGAGTAAAGAGCCGAGTGTGGCTTGTTTGTTGTTGAAATCTATCTTGTCTGTACGTTTTTACGTACTGATTTACCACAGAAACTCATTTATAACTCAGATTGTTTAATTTTGTTGCACTTTTAGTCTGTGTTTAAGTTCCTGCAAAGTTATTAGTCTTTTGAATTTGCAGTCAGTTTCACCTTAAGTAATGTATCTGTAACAGCAAAAATGATTGATTATTATCCATCTATGGAGCAGGAATAGAGCAACATCCTCATCCCTATTCATGCTTTTCAATGTTTGGAGGTCTATTCAGCATCTGAACACCTCCAGATTCTGTTTCTTGGCTGTGCCTGAGCCAACAACCCACAGAGAGGAAGCCTGAGCCAGTTTGGACCGTGACACTGTTGTTTCCCCTTTACTGAGCCAGGGTTACGTATAAACACCAGACATTTTTCCAAAAAGACTGGAGATCTAGGAAACTGTGAGGAAACATTCTCTGACTTTTACTACAAATGTATTAGACTAAAATTGTGAACATCGCCTTTAAGGGGTTAATAAGTTAGCAAAGCCACAGAGGCTGTTGTATTATTAATTTTGAGAGAAATGTGAAAAACGCATCAATGTTCAGTAAGATATAGGGTTTTGTTTAGAATTATCCATTCCATAGTTTCCACTACTGTATTTTATTTTTATCCATTCCATTAGCTCCAGCATCTTTAATTCTGACTAAAAAATGGTTGTGTTTTGCTGTTCAGATTTTATATTACCCCTGACATGTCTATAATATAAGGGGTGTCTATAAACAATGCAATGTTTATGGAAACGAATTCAACACTAGACATTTATTATTTTTTCATTAATACATTCATTCATTCATTCATTATCTGTAACCGCTTATCCAATTCAGGGTCACAGTGGGTCCAGAGCCTACCAGGAATCATTGGGCGCAAGGTGGGAATACACCCTGGAGATGGCGCCAGTCCTTCACAGGGCAACACAAACACACACATTCACTCACACCTACGGACACTTTTGAGTCACCAATCCACCTACCAAGGTGTGTTTTTGGACTGTGGGAGGAAACCGGAGCACCCGGAAGAAACCCACGTGGACACAGGGAGAACACACCTACTCCTCACAGACAGTCACCCGGAGCGGGAATCGAACCCACAACCTCCAGGTCCCTGGAGCTGTGTGACTGCGACACTACCTGCTGCGCCACCGTGCCGCCCCTTAATACATATTTTTTGAAAAATGACTATTTTTTTCATTCAGAATCTTTCAGTCACCATCACCTGTTTAGTCATTTTGACTTTTAGTGCTACAGCTGCCCTCAGTGGGTCACTGTAAATTTCAGAATTTGATGAACTGGAGCAGGGTAGAACGCTCAGTACAATAGCACATATAATGCATGTCACCGATTACAGTTTAGAGCAACTTTGTAACAGTTACTCTTTAAAATACTCCCACTGTTACAGTAGACATTACATTGGATTGGTTTCTATAAAAATACTATGAAACTAAAATATTGGTTATAAATGGCTGAGATTAGTTTACTGACATATACAGTAGCTCTAACCTACAGACTTTATTTTTTATTTCATAATTTTATGAATGTTTTGTGCTGTGCATCATATCGGCCACAACTCAAAACTCTACTCCAACTTTTGGAACTGTTTGACTGATGCTCGAGGCAATTTTTCTCACACTCTACTTCACTGAATCCTGGCTGCAGCAGGAGAGCAGCTTAGGATCGTGGTGTACTGCTGATCTACTGATCTAACCTATTGATTGCTGTGGTTCACATGAGAAATCATCCGCAAGGTTATGGCCAAGAAGCAGCAACACTGTCAAAGGAGGAGAAAACTCACTTTAGATGTGAGAAATACATTGTAATAAGTAACTGTGTAAAAAACTAGGGGGGAAAAGTTGATAAAGAAAGTTTTCTCTGGCAAGTACAAATATTAATAAATCTACACAACCAGGGATTACAGTGGTGAAATAATGATACTGATTTTATTGTTTATTTGGGGCCTTATAATGATTATTAGCCCTTTTTTACAATTATAAAACACCCATAATCCAGAATGACTTACAGTTTTATTCATGCTACAGAAGATAATGCACAGTGTGTCTTGCTCAGAGGTAGGTGGAGTAGCCAAAAATTGTACTCAAGTAAGAGTATTGCGTATTGCTACTTTAGAATAATATGACTCAAGTAAACGTAAACTTAATTCACCCATTTAATTACTTGAGTAAGAATAAAGTACTAAGTGAAAAAACTAATTAAATACTGAGTAATTGCTGAGTAACCTCTTTGTTTAATAATCAGGACGTCAAATAACACACCTGAATGCACAAAAATATAAAACAGGAATGAACAAATTCAGAGCCGGAGAATATCTCTTAAACAACTAAAACAATAATAAATTAAATCTTTACAAAGTAACATCAATTCAGCCAAAATAACTTAATTTGTTATATTAAGTTCAATATGTAGAGAATATAAATGATAAGAACAAGAACGTAAACCATAAACTGTGTGTAGTTCTGTGTATTCACATGTTCATTAACAAAACAATGGGCTCAATAGGAAGAGATTACAAAGAATAACAACTAGAAAATCAAGGCAGTCACACACATAAACCATAAACTCTGTGCGCGCACGTGTGTGTGTGTGTGTGTGTGTAACGGCTTGTTTCTGTCTGATTGGTGAAAAGGTGAGTCAAAAGTCACTAGTGTCTATATTTGATTGGTGAGACACAATCATGTGACAGAGCCTCTGTTTAAAGTCTTGACAAAGCAAATCAAAAAAAAAAAAAAAAAAAAAAAAGTAGTGAGCAGAATGTAGCTCCATGTAACACAGAAAAAGTACCGCTTCATCTTCACAAATATAATCAAGTAAAAGTAAAAATGTATGCTGCATTAAAATTACTCTTATAATTACAATTTAACCAAAAAGTGTACTCATTTAAATGTAATAGAGTAAATGTAATATGTTACTACCCACCTCTGGTCTTGCCCAAGGACTCTAATTGGTGTAGTGTGGAGTTCCTACCCAAGCTGGTAATAGAACCCAGTGTGTGGAACAGGATCTGCAATGTGTACTAGATGTCTTTTGAAGCTGTTCATTCATTCAATTTATGCAACTGCTTATCCAGTTCAGGGACTTGGTGTGTCTGGAGCCTACCCGGAATCAAAGGGCAGGAACAGCAGGAACACACCATGGATGGGGCGCCACTCCTTCACAGGGAACTTTTCGGGCTACAGATGTTACTAATTATAGTCCAAAAAGGACCAACAATATGTAATATGCACCAGCACTGGCTTACTATAATATATTATAACATTCAATAAATTTAGAAATTTCATATAGGCAATTGCATAAAGTACACTTATGCTTAAGTGTAAGTCTTTTTTTAGGTGCAAAACACATCAGGGAACTGGGTTGTATCTCTCTCACACACACACACTCACTCATAAATAGTCACTCACTCACCGTTAGAAATTGTACCACAAAAGGAGTGATTTCTCACATACTCACTCACACCCAGGCTCTGCTCCACAAGGAGGTGCTATTTTGTGTATTTATTATAGATTTATTATAGATTTTTTTTTTTTTCATCAAAATTTTCTTAACTCAACACTGTAATGGAGCTGCTTTTTAAATCTAGGAATTGTGTATGTGTATGTGTATATATATTTACCTCCAAAGTGTTCATCATTATAGAGCAGGCAACAAAAAGTGAAACTCCGAACAAGAGTTGGGCTGGGGGGGAATCCTTTGTGTGTGTGTAGGATGAGGAGAGAAAGCTGGTGATAATCAGCTGGGTGATGATATCATGGGGGAAGCCCTGATCTCAGCTCTGCTGAACAAAGGCTGGCTGGAGCTGTGTGGCTGATGAGGTCAGTTGTTCCACTGCTGCTGTCCCCAAAACTCCCTGATCTCCTCCAGCCTCCTGCTGAGAGGTCTCTGACTCAGACTGAGACCTGAATGACTCGGATGTGTGAGGAGTGACCTCAGCTCCTCCTGCTCTACAACATTCTTTGTGAACGGACTGAGAACCAGAGTCATTTCCTTCTTAAAAAATAAGTCCTGAATGCAACTGGATCCCAGTCTGGAGCAGAGTGAAAAAAGACTTACTGCAAATCAGCAGTAGCCGGAAAGTGGAAACCTGCATTCCTCAGAGAAAGAGAGGGGTGATGAGAGAGAGAGAGAGAGAGAGAGAGAGAGAGAGAGAGATCTAAAGAAGATTATCTTCACTTGTATTATTTTACTTCGTATTTTAATTATGTTGCTTCAGAGAACTTTGCTTCATGGAACTTTTACATAGTGTTACAGCATATTTTCACGTTGTATATAATGCAACTAACATTTTTTTTTTCTTTTACCTTATTTGCAGTCCTTAATGTTAACACATTTTAATGTCAGTGTTTTAAAGAAACATTATAATATACTTTGAAGTTGCTCTTGGGCCACCCCTTCACTTTTACAACACTTTCCTGAAATCAAGGTAGAGTCTGAGGTGGTTTCCAATCTTCCTCCAAAGGTTACATAAGCCATTTTCATATGTGAAGTCTTGAGAACAAAGTCTGGACATTTTCCACAGTTGCCCTTCCACGCATGTAGCATACAGCCAGAGATGTCCACATCAGATACAGTCTCAAAGCTGGAAATGTTTCTGCATTCTTTAGGCATGGGGCAGGACCTGTGAGTCAAGGCTTGATTCTCTGGATCTTCACTGGCTCTGCT
Organism: Hoplias malabaricus; assembly: GCF_029633855.1. Classification (NCBI taxonomy): domain Eukaryota; kingdom Metazoa; phylum Chordata; class Actinopteri; order Characiformes; family Erythrinidae; genus Hoplias; species Hoplias malabaricus. The sequence continues at coordinate 14,413,095 of NC_089819.1, read as the reverse complement.
CAGGATAAAGTCCTGTACAAATGTTACAGACTTTTGCATTCATACATACAGCCCCTATGGGTAAAGTCTGATCATTTCTGGCATCTGTACAAGGGGTTATAGTGCATTTTTTGCAGTGCTGAGCCTGGAGTAGTGACAACTGAGGCTTTATTCTCCCTATTACAGGTCAGGGGATCCTCACAATGATTTTGAAGCTGTAATTTTAAGCTAAAAATACTACCTAGTGTTCAATTAAATATAATGAGGCAAGTGAGAAATGTCCTGTTTCTCATTGCTGTCCTGTTTCCTGCAGAGCTGTAGTGTAGGCCATTAACACAGATCCTAGGTGTGATATGTTGTATTGCTGCATTGCAGTTGTATTGTTGTAACATTGTTTCATACTGATTTACTTACACTGCAATTGACCTTTTATTTTAATTCTTTCAAACACTGCATGAAAATGGCTTCTCAGTCAGTTCGAATGAGCATGAAAAATAAGCAGTCCTGTTAAAGAAGTGAGGGTTTGTCTGTGTGAGAGAGAGAGAAAGAGAGAGAGAGAGAGAGAGAGAGAGAGAAGGAGAGAGAGAGAGAGAGAGAGAGAGAGAGAGAGAGAGGAAATGGACCTGCTGGCTTCATTTTTTTCAGTTGGTGAGGACTGGGTCACCTGCTTCTAGAGTTCTGTTACTGTGATTAACACAGGAGATGTAGCCTTGTATAAATCACTCCCTTCCTGCTCAGTCTCTCTCTTTGACACACATACGCACAAACCTCCCTCTCCAACCTTCAGCCTTGTTGACGTGGTCTGCCCCAGAGCTGCACTGAAGCACGGACAGCTTGTCCGACGTGAATGCAAAAAACATTCAAAACTCCATCAACGCTGCTGCACCCAATACCTACAGCAGAACAGCACACAGAGAAAGCAAACAGTTCTCAGACTGGAATGTCTGTGCTCTTTCAGGTTCAGCAGCATGGTCTGTCTGTCATCCACATGTGCTGCCATCATGTGTCCTAGGGGTTCCAACTAAGAGGTGGGCAGAGTTTAATAGCTTGAGTGTACCCAGCTAGTCCTAGCGCTATAAATCAGTACAATATATGGGACACAGATGTTCAGTTGGGCACAAACTGTGCACTGGGCTCTGGTGCAAACACACATGACTCTAAATGGCAGCATACCCAATGCCAAGTGACAGAAAAAGAGGTGTAAATCTCCTAGGTCCAGGGCTGTGGACCAGTGAATCTGTGTTCTCTGTGGTGATAGAACTCATGCAATAGTAACTAATATTTCCATGGCAGAATGCCTTGAAATCCTGCAGTGTCTCATCTAGTTCAAAGCCATTCCAGAGGGGTAGCGAGTATAACTGCAGCAGAAAATGTTGGATGAGCTGGTGTCAACAAACTTGGGCATAGAATGTATAGTCTTTTTAGGTGCTTTTTACCAGGCCTAAAGGGGACACTAGGAACTGTGTTCCTCCTAGTGCTTCCTGACGCAGGATACTTTGCAGGATATTCTACTTTATAATTAGCAGTAGCTGATAGCTCCAAAATGATGGTAATGGTTATTAGATGATTACCTCTTGCAAGAACATGTGCAATGATGGTCAGTCCGTACTGGAAATGACTGACGTGTGTGGGAGGTGACTTGGCCAGTGTATCAGTTTTGCTTTGACCACTAAATGTAGTAGAGAAACCATCTAACCCTTTATGATTTGTGCTTTTGGCTCTTATTTTGATGCTGGAAGAAACCTCCATGGAGCAAATATACATGTACATGTGGCACTGAGTAAATCCCACTGAAACCAATAGACGCTAGTGCTCCAGGCCTCACAATGCTTCCATGGTTGAAACTGGCATCTTGCTTTATGAAAAGAGCCTTTTAGAAGAACCTGAACCGGTGTGTAGAGATAAGCTTAGTGAAATGTGGCTGCCAACAAAGAAACCCGCTAAGAAGCCGGTTGGCACAAGGCTAGCTCCTTCTCTGCTACCATAAGATACAGCCGCCTTAAGATTTTAGTCGGGATATCAAGGAGATAGATTTCAACGCCTGTCCCTGCACTTGACAAAATGTGTTTAATGCCGCAGCCAGTGCAGCAGAGGGCAGTAACATCTCCACAACCACAAGCGGGAAAGATGCTACTCGCACCAGGTCAGAGAGGAAGAGAGAAAAACCATGACCCCTCTAATTATCAGCCCACTGATCCATATCTAATAGGATCTGAACTGTCCAACACTTCCTGTCTAATTTCACTCATGTTTGCTTTCTCATGGTCTGGAGGGAACCTGCTTTTGTCCATTAGAAATGCCATATTCCTGTCATATGCACTTTCTCTGCACACACCAGAGTATTTGGGGTTAGATGATGGGCAAATATTCTATTCAGTACAGTAAGGGGTTAAACTGGGTCTTTAGAGATGGAGCAGACCTACTTTAGCCTTGTATGCCTCCAATCTAGTAATAATTACATGGAATTCTTAGCAAACTTGGCTTGAAAATGTGATTAACGCTAATAGGCCTTAGCTTTGTGTCTTAATAACTTTATAAAGTCATTTCAAATATATAGTATTCTATTTTAGGAATAAAAAACAAATTATTTGATTACATCCGGACATATTTAGCCCCTTTTCCACAAGTGAACACACTTCTTAATGAAAAGTCTGTGACATGCTTTTTTCAAAACACCACAAGAATCCAAAACCACAGCAGCATTCTCCCTGTGTCTGTGTTCTGAATGATTGTTTTCAGCGTCAATTCAGCGCAAAAGCACCAGAATGAGGAGCAAAGAGCAAGCACTGGATTATAGACATTTTCATTCTGACTGTGTACTAGGGCTGCAACTAATGATTTTGCATGAGACATTGTTTGTCATTAAAAATGAAACAAACTGACTAAACCAGCATACTGGAGCTGCCTTTTATAAGGATGTCTAAAACGTTTAGAATAGCCCGTCACAAAGCTTAAAGATTTACTGAAGCTTTTGTGTGATATAACAATTAAATGTATGTTTATTCTAAAAATTTTTAGTGTTCATTGCTGAGCACCTGGAGCGCTGAAACTGTTGACTGGGGCTCTGTCCCCACCCAAGTCCAGAGGTTAGCCAATCACAGCAAACTGCCTGTTTAGTAACACGCTGGTACACACGTGAGTACCTGCTATTGGTTTGTTGCAGAGGTGTCAATCACTTTGCACCGCCCTACGTGTAATAGACCCCGCCCCCGGAGCACCGCTCAAAGCCGGCAGGGCCCATTGGTCCAAAGCAACTGCGGAATCTAAGAAGGAATACCCTATGCATTCAATTCACGAAGACTTTACTTAAGAAAAGTCCTCTATTAAAGACAGAATCTGAAGTGATACTACATTTTTAAAGAGTGGTGTGCTCCAGATGTAAACAAGCAGTAATGAGCAGGGTGGGTTCGGTTTGTGTTTCTGGAGAAAGGTTGAGTGTAAGCGTCTGAACATTGGTACGGGTAGTTGTATTAATGAGGAAAAGGTGGAGTTTTGTGGACTGCGTGGTAAAAACTTTGACGTTTCCTTGAGAGATAATTTCGATTATTTACGAGTCGACTTTTTAAAAAAATCTATTGTCATTATGTTGACTAATATTTGCAGTCCTGGAATGTACGTAAAATTGAGCCCAAAATCAGAACAAATTATTTTATGTTCTCAGGCATTTCAAAAGCGGTCTGGGTGGTTTTGTTTGTTGTTGGGCATTCCAGATCATACATTAGTGTGCACATACACTGAATAAGTGAGATTTTCTTTGTATATTCCCTTATATAAAGTCTAAGCTTCATAGCTTCCTCAAATAAGACCTGGAACTAGGGCGGCACGGTGGCGCAGTAGGTAGTGTCCCAGTCACACAGCTCCAGGGGCTGATGTTGTGGGTTCGATTCCCATTTTGGGTGACTGACTGTGAGGAGTTTGGTGTGTTCTCCCTGTGTCCGCGTGGGTTTCCTCCGGGTGCTCCGGTTTCCTCTCAGAGTCCAAAAACACACCTTGGTAGGTGGATTGGCGACTCAAAAGTGAATGTGTGAGTCTGTGTTGCCCTGTGAAGGATTGGCGCCCCCTCCAGGGTGAATTCCCGCCTCAATGATTCCAGGTAGGCTCTGGACTGACCGCAACCCGTATACTGGATAAGTGGTTACAGATAATGAATGAATGACCTGGAACTAGTACCGATTAAACAGAACAAATACTAACAAACAACTTCAGCTGCCCCATGTTTAAGGCCTGATGATTTATTTTTTAGATAAAATCTAAATAGCAAATAATATTTGTATATTTTCTATTTTTACATTATTTATTTATTATATATAAGCAAACTGAGGTAGAGTGGCACTGAAAGACTGCATCAGAACATATGGAATAAAATGATGAATATTAAATATTTTTTCCTTTCATGAAAAAGTAAATTAAAATTGTAGGTGGAATTGCATCAAGATGCTGTTTAAAGCCTTTCTGTCCCCATTATTGATATCACAGAGACTGCATTAAAATTTATTTTTAATATTTCCATTTCATTATTGTACTAGAGCTGTTCAAGAGTGTTGAGTTGTAACAGCAGCTGTGCTTTGAGCACGGATAAGCAAGCAAGGGCCTGAAGGAACAGCATTTTGTCCTCCGTGAACACCCACAGTTAAAGGGCACTTGAGTAAGGAACCTAAACAAATGCTTCAAGGTCCAAGAAGTAGCAGCTTGCGGCTGTGGGTTGTGTGCACACACTGCTCCCTATCACTAGTGTGTATGTCTCCACTATGTGCTAAATGTCCAGTGTTCATTGTACTTACATTAAAGTTTAACCACTGAATGTAAAGCATATTTTCCAGACCCTCAGCACAAAATACTTCTTTCCATCCTTTGTAAGTATGAGGTTGGATGTGTTATTTCCACTGGCTGATCATTGTCATTTGCCTCATTAAACTATGATGAAGCACTGTAGTGTAAACAATGCATTTCTTAATTATAGGTGCTTACCACAGGAGCTGTAATTAATATAAAAATGCACTAATGCCTGCTGTGAAAATATAACATACACAGTACATTTATGGTTTTTGAAAAATGTGCTTATCTTTATTCATATTACCTTTCCATTTTAAGAATTTTTCAGATGTAAAGTATAGCAGCCCTGTGAGTCAAGCTCTGGTATAGTGTGGTGTACTTATCTGAGCTGGGAATCGACCCCCAGCTTGCTTTGTGAAAACACTGTTGTTGTCCACTTCTCTATACCATTCCCATACATATCCCCAACACCCACAACTCCCACACATACTTTCATTCTTATGATAAATTGATTTTTACGAAAGCTTGCAATGATTTCCATGTGCCCCTCACAGCATGTGGCCCCTGATTGCCTCCGCCACTCACTGATATTATTCTCCTCACTAACGAACCCTTGTAGGCCCACTCTACAAGGATTTGATTTGTGCTTTCCAAACAAATCTCTCTTAAAATAAATGGAATCCAGAGATGTCATTTTAATAGGATCTGATGATGGCAAATTGAGTTTCATAATGAATAAAATCATCATATTAGAAAAGCGCATTATGTCCCGTCTTTAGGGTTCACAGGATGGTTGACTTCATATTTATTGTGTGGGAAGATGGTGCAGTTTGAGTGGGGATGACATTCCTCTGGTTAAAAAAGCAAGAATTATCATCTTTGTTCAATTTGAATACAACAGCTGCCTTTTACATTGTAATATCATTCCTTTTACGTTCCTTGGGTGACACCCACTCACCCTTTTCCAAAAAAAAAAAGGGGGGGGGGGTGGGATATTTTAAAGTTATCATTAGAGACATCATAGCTGTCCAATCAAAAACATGGTTCTCTCAAAATTCTAACTTTACAGAAGGAAAAAAAACCTTCCCAAATTTGAATGGAAGTCAATGTAAAATATTTTATTTCAAGCAATTTTGGAGAATTTCTATTAGTCTGTTCATCGTCAATTTTTACAGAGTGTGAAGGACAAGTGCTGTGTTCCAATAATGTGGTAAAAATAAAAATGGACAAAAACACGGCCTGGCTCCTGATTACCTTTCTTCACTGTCGTCCAGATATTGTTCTTCACACACACTCTGCTCTGCTGATACTCATTTGCTGTCTATACCTCCTGTAAGGTTACGTGTGTATGGAGAAAGAGCCTTCAGTGTTGTAGGTCCAAAGTTATGGAACCCCATCCCATTGTATCTTCGTACATCCTCATCACTATCTTCTTTAAAGAGATATTTAAAAACGTATATTTAAAACTGCTTTCCAGAACTCTTAGATAATATCATATTCTGTTTGAATCTTTTTTGTTGTTGTTGTTGTTTTAGTGTTTGTTTTTATTACTACTCGTTTTACTTGTTTTGGGGTTACTTTAATTGTTTGTAAGTTATTATCATGTTTTTCTTACTATTTCACTGACATGGAAAATGTCGTTGTGTGTCCTGAAAGATGCTTATAAATAAAATTGTTATTATTATTATTCATTCATTCATTATCTGTAAGCACTTATCCAGTTCAGGGTCGCGGTGGGTCCAGAGCCTACCTGGAATCATTGGGCGCAAGGCGGGAATACACCCTGGAGGGGGTGCCAGTCCTTCACAGGGCAACACACACACACATTCACACCTACGGACACTTTTGAGTCGCCAATCCACCTACCAACGTGTGTTTTTGGACTGTGGGAGGAAAACAGAGCACCCGGAGGAAACCCACGCGGAAACAGGGAGAACACACCAACTCCTCACAGACTGTCACCAGGAGCGGGAATTGAACCCACAACCTCCAGGTCCTTGGAGCTGTGTGACTGCGACACTACCTGCTGCGCTACAGTGCCACCTATTATTATTATTATTAAAAATGTTTTTGATTGGACAGTGACAATATGAGATTCATCGGTGCCCACGTGTATAATATACTACAGAAAATCCAAGCTTATGAACATTTAAGGGCGTATATAAATATCTGCAAAATGATGAATTAAGGAAGGTCTTGCCCTTAATTGAGCAGAGAGTCAGGTAAATGTATCAAAGTTAAGCATACACAGATCCACAATGCATGTTTAGAACTGTTCAGTTTCTAATATGTTGCTGATGGACACTTTTGTTTTGACAATGCAGTGAAACAGGAAGAGGGAGTTACTCATGTCTTGAAAAATTTGTAAAGAAAACATTTTAATATATGACATAAAAAAAACATTCCTCTTATTGAGTGGAAATGGCCTGATATTGAATTACAATGTACTTTTGTTCTCCTCAGGGCTCACTGAGACTTGTGAGGGTTAATTATGATGAAACATTAGCTCAGAAACTCAATAACCCCCCCCCCCCCCCCCCCACACACACACACACACACACTTTCAGAAAGCAGGCCAATCTTAGCATCTACAGTATTTCACTGATCCATGTTAACACCTCCTGGACAAGGTGGGAGAACCTAAATAATGAACCCAGCCATGAGGATTTTCAGACACGCGACCCAGCTCCTGCTTTATGGGTCACTCTTTTAGTGACCGCACCTCTGAATGAGAGAGAAATCCTCTGAGCGAGTACAGACATGTGCAGACTTCCATTGTAAAGCTGTTTAAACACAGAGCTGAGGGCAGATAGAGAAGAACAGGTCAGGCGCTAAGACGCAGGGCCTTGCTGTGAGCCACAATGGAACTAGGTCATTCCCCAGGGGCTTGTTCAATACATAATTATGCAGAAATTCCTCTGTCTGGACAGCGCCCTTACTATCTTGCACCCTTCAGACACTCAACACTTCAGTGGATGCTTCACAGCAAGGTCCAGGTGGCAGATGTTGCACAGCACTTTTAACAGCCATTAAGGAGTCAGTTTGAGCAGTCTGACCTTGGCCAGTGCTCAGTAATTCTATTTTTTTGTTTTCCAATATATTTCAAACTAATCACCATTTTGGCAATACTTGCTTAAAACAGTCATAACACTAATACATAGTGGCTGGATGTGCCAGACACTGTAAATATCCCACTTTAAACATGGCTGCCCCCATGTGGGAGACCTGCACTCTGGAGCATAAACTGGTTCATTCAGAGAGTACAAAGCAATTTATTCTTAATTTAATGTGATGTAAACATTACCTATTCACCTTAATAATTGTTTGGCACAGATGTCTTTTTGGCAGTAAAATCCTCCTTTTTAAAGTGTCTCTGCAAATTTTAATTTAATATTTTCTAAGCAATAATATAAGTGTTGAGCCCTCCAGGCTGGAGTGGACACTTCACGAGGTCCAGGTGGCAAATTTAGCCCAATTAGAAGCAATTAACTTTTATTGCTTTGCTTTTGTAAAGGATCCTTATTTTACCTTTCAGGACGCTCTGGAAACCCCTCTGCAACGGCTGGTTCTCTGTGGAACTTGGCATATTCTATTATGATGTTCCTGCAGGACTGTCCATTGTTTTCTGAAACCTCTTGGGGCACTTCAGTCAATCATTTTTGAATTGTTGGGCTCTTCCAGGAAGTTTAGCTCATCTCTGAGTTTGAAGAATACTAGTGAGATTATTAGAACAATACTACAACAGACCAAACACAAAACACTGAAAGGCAAAGAACTGAAACAAATCAAGGGTTTGTTGAACACATTTTTTTCATGTGTTTTTTTTTTAATAACTGAATTCAAATGAATGTATGGATCAATAAAATAATGCAGCAAATAAATAATAAGCAAATATATATATATACAAACAAATAAGCACAGCCTTACATTTTCAAACAATGCAGTATTAAGCAGCACAGTCAACAAGAATTAAGCTTCAGTTATTACCATGTGTGTCAGGATTGCTTGCAGCCAGATTCTGTTGCTAATCATGCTTTAATGCCAGCATTCCCTGTGATCCTAATAATAAATGTTCTAGAAGCCTTTCGGCAAACCAGGATGTTCCTCTTTGGTACTAGAAGACCAGTGTCCAGTACTGTTTGGTGATTTTTTTTATTTTTTGTATTATTTTTAAAATTTTGCTCAAATACATTTGATTCAGCTGTAGTTGATTTCTGAAAAAGAAAATATTCTTTTTGAGGTTTGTCCAAGAACCACACACTCGGAGCAAATTGAAACCGTTAAACACAAGAACGTAGATAATTATACTGTGTTTGTACATGTTATCTAATGAGAGATCTCTGCCACTGTAAGATGCACCCATTGCTGACATGCATTAATGTGTGCACAGTGATTATATAATATTTGTGGCTGAATTCCATGAAATCCCCATGGCAAATGCATATAATGACTTTCCATAAGAGTAGAAGCTGTTACTGCAGCAAATGACTATACATGGCCATCCTAACAAGTTCAGTACAAGAATAGACCGCATGATGCATAAAGAATTCTCCAACAATCCTAAAATGTCATCACGGGACCTACAAGTGGCTCTTGCCACAGTTGATGTCGAGGTACATGCATCTACCATCAGGAACCCCTTGTCAAAAAGACATCAGGGCAAGACTAAAGTTTGCCAGAAAGCACATAGACAAAGACCAGGATTTCTGGAACATTGTGCTTTGCACAGATGAATGCAAAGCTGAATTATCTGGGCACAGTAACAGAAGACGAGCAGCACAGCATTTGAGCAAAAGGACCCCATACCAACCGTGAAGCAGGGAGGTGGAAATTTCATGGTTTGGGGCAGCTTTGCTGCACCGGGGCCTGGCAAGCTCTCCATCATAGAATCTACTATGAATTCTTCATTGTATCAGAGGGTGCTTGAGGAAAATGTAAGACTATCTTTCCAAACACTCAAGCTGAAGTTGACGTGGACCATGCAACATGACCATTAGCCAAAACATTCCAGTAAACTCACAAGGAATGGCTCAAAGGTAAGAAATGCAGAGTTCTGGAATGGCCAAATCAGAGCTTAATCCAGGATCTGAAAGAATTCTGCATGGAGGATTGGGAAAAAATATAGGGCGGCACAGTGGCGCAGCAGGTAGGGGCTCCAGGGGCCTGGAGGTTGTGGGTTTGATTCCTGCTCCGGGTAACTGTCTGTGAGGAGTTGGTGTGTTCTTGCCCATTAGGTAGGCTCTGGACCCACCGCCACCCTGAATTGGATAAGCGGTTACAGATAATGAATGAACCATTATCTGTTGACCCTATGTGAAGCTCTAGGATATTTTACATCTGATCCTCTGTATAATTACTATTGATTTCTCCAAAATAGTAAATTTATGGCAGAAGAAATATACTTTGACCAGAAGACTGAACAAATTGTTTTATTCCAAGGTTTTTTGGAGCATTTCTGTTGGTCCATTCATCATGGAATTTTCACACAATCACTGCTGTGTTTAGCCCTTTGCTAACATCCCCCACCTGGGAAGTGTGAAGTCCATCTCGTTTCTGGGCTTGTTTGTAGTTATGTACTTTGACCTTTCCTTGGATTTTGGCTTTTGAATCCTCTTCCTCTTCAATTATCTTCAAAAACAGGAGCTCTCAGGCAGCGTAGCATTTTACATTACTCAAAAACTCTCAGTCTTTTTTCAATTAGGCAGTGAATGTCTAGAAGCATCAGATTCTGCAAACATTTATCTGACCCAGATGTGCCTCTAGAGATGGTTAACATAAAGCACAATGATGGGAGAAGTTCCCCTGCAGAGTAAAATACTTCAAATGAGTGGTTTTATCCTCCAAGTCCATCTTTTCAACCTTGTGTCCGAGCCATAAAGCAGACAGGCTTTTAAGCCCAATGCTCAGAGCGCCATTATATATTAGCCTACATTTCTCAGCATTTCCACCAAGTGCTTTAAAGTGAAAAGTTATGTCCACCGTCAATTAGATCAGGTCGATTTGTTTAAGATGCACACACTAGGAAGCCTCCCATCCTATAAACCTATACATGAACCTGCTTCTAATAAAGACGGAAAAGCCTGTCAAATGGAAATAAGTACTCCTCGTCCGAATGAACACTTCTGTATTTCTAAAACACAGTCCAATAATCCATTTATATTAATCTGTGCTCCCAAACACTGAGTTTATTCACGAAGCTTTAAATCTTCCAGCATCCATAGCAAGAAAAGATTCTCATAAATCCCCAGCAAATAGATGTTCAAGGCATAAATTTCATTAAATGTGCATTTGGAAACTTAAAAGGGTTTAAGGGCACATTTGATAGAGTCTTAATGTGTGAAGATTACCATTAGTAGTATAGAGGTTTACTTAGATACTGACATGAAGAGTAGGAGCACAATACTCAACACAAATTATACATTATTAACTAAATTAATTTTCTTGATTGCAAAAATCCTCAGTATTTTCCAAAATACAACTCCAATACCTTTAAATAACAAATAAACTAAAAGTATGGTTTAATATGTTCTAAAAGGCAGCTCCTTCATGATGAAAACAGATGTTTATTACACACTCTGGTTATTGGTTACTTGCAGGTCTTAGATATCATCATCACTAAGAACAGAATCTCCCTGTGTACAAAACCCAAATCTACAGCATAATATACTTTTCTGAATTATCCCAAAAAAGAAAAAAAAAAGCCATGCAAACTATGTATTCCCAGGGTTCCCACTATTCCAGTACCATTAATATTAAATTTGTTTGCACTCATATTATGAAAACGAAAACTAGTTCACCCTTTGTGGATGTACATTAATGCCTATGCAGCATTAAAATACCCAAAGCAACAGCTTTAATGCTAACCCTACACCTAAACATAACCCTAATCATTCCCACTGGCAACACTTCAGTGTGACAACGCGGCATAATGTCATTCAGTGTCAATAAGAGCTGCACAGCAGTGGATTCCTACCACTTCCTCTTTACCCCTCATTGCTCACTAGCAGCTCAACACTGAATCACAAATATTCACAAGCAGAGGGCCAACAGTTCAGGAGTTACAGAGAAATAGATCACTGATATAAATTAAAACCAACACGAGACCCATCACGTTTCTTATCTTTCCTTATTTTGCTGTGTTATGATCTTTGTCCATTGTATTCAAATTTTTCAGTATTTTCCTGCCTTTCCTTATGTTTCAGCCAAGTGCTTTTTGTTTTGAGCTATGTACATTAGCGCACGGGTGCTTCCTCTTGTGTTGCCCTTTATCTCTTTCTATCTTTCTTTCTTTTGCAATTCCTGAGCATGTTCTCATGTGTTTTCTCAAGATGTTGTTGTGTTGTTGATGTACTGTTATTTTGTGCTTGTCTTATTTTTTCTTTTTTTAATATAAATTTGAGCTCAGCCATGTGTATGCATCTACCGTCTCTTCTCTTTTGTTCCCTAAAGCATTGTAGGCTGCATTGATTTGTGTGTGTTTTCATTATGAAAAGCCAGTCCAACTTCACAACACAAGTACAGAATAGTCAGTGAACTTGTAATTCATTGTGCAGCTCCAGCACGTATGTGAGGTAAGAGAAATAGCCTATTTTAAGAGGAAGTATGCGTTTGTGGTAGTTAATAGCCTCCCGTAATGTGTCCTTTCTAAGGTAGCAGCCCTCTGGAAATCAGGCCGTGATAAGATCTGTATGGAGTGTGAGGTGTGATGGTAGCTGCCCTCTCTGTAGCGTCCTGAAGGGTAGGCTGGAGCTCATTGAAAGTGTGGCTGTTCCCCCGGGAGCTCCAATTTCCACATGTGTGCACAGCGCTAGTTAGAACACAGTAGCTCCATTGAGCTCCGTCTTCTAACTGAGCTTTGTACCGCAGTCTGTAGTTACTAAGATGAATCAAGTGTTCCACCTTCCAAATGACTGCATGCATCACCAAAATCAATCCATCGCCTCGCGGACATTTTTTATTTTGGTGGGAGGTACTGAGATTTTCTGCAGAGTCTTAATGAGTTCTAGAATCTCCAGAGAGCGATCTCTTAGACAAAGTGCTTTCTGTAAGCCTGCTTTAGAGCCACAAATGGAAATTTAAGGAGGCATTTTTCATTTTGAATCCCATATAAAGAGTAATATATATGCGATTTCAAATTAGGAATGCAACTACTACATAAGGTGCTACAGTCTAGTATATAGCATTTTTGAGACTCTTAAAAGGTGCCGAAAGGATTCCTGGTGCTATGCCACAGACAAGAATGCTTTCTTTAGAAACCAAGGTATAGAATATTTTAAAGAACCTACACATCAAACAATTCCTCTACAAAGAACCTTTTAGTTTTTAGTACATTGTATTTACTTTGTAATATTGATTCATTCATTGCCTGTAACTGCTTTTCAAATTCAGAGTTGTGGTGTGTCTGGAGCCTACCCAGAGGCAGGGACAAACCCTGGAGGGGGTGCTGATCTTTCAAATGCAGACACACACTCACACATGTGTACACATTTTGAGTCGCCAATCCACATACCAACATGTGTTTCTGAACCGTGTTAGGAAACCAGAATACCCAGAGGAATCCCATGCAGATACAGGGAGAACACACCAACTCCTCACAGACCGTCTTCCAGAGCGGGACACAAACCCCCAACCCCAGAGCACTGGAGCTGTGTGACAGCGACACTACCTGTTGCACCACCCTACTTAGTAATAATATTGTGTAAACTGTGTTGACAGGTACTATAGTGAAGTAGAGTCTCTTGTTTTCTGACTTTGCTCAGATTCCAGTGACCACCAGCATTGGTAGTTAAAGCAGGTAAAGTATACAAATAATACCATGGCAAACTATAACCAGCACTAGTTTAAATTATCCATATTTTATTTATTCTTTCATTTTCTATCTGATACACAGCTGCTAATATAATACAGATTCTGATATTAAAGCTCTTTCTGATGTATTATTATCATTATAGTTGATGTTGGTTTTGTTTGTAACATCACAGGGCTAAAATAGACTACAATATAGTTTTTAGAGCAAAAAAACTGCACACGATGTATTGCATTTAAATCCTTTCCAAAGAAATTTGTCACATTCTCCTACACATCAACTCAAAATCATTATAAAATAACATTAGTAACAACACAAACTTGAGGTTAACATCAAAGCCCACATTGATCCTCTTGTTGCTTTGTAGTCAGTGCTGTGTATTTTCTGGATGGCAGATTATTCTTGGGCATAATGTAGTCAAACCAACAGCTAATGTTCTCTGCTCTGTACCCTGTCCACAAGTGTCCAGATATTTTTTAAAAACATCATTAAAATGTAGATTTAGAAAGGACTTGCCCTCACACAGAGGTTCTGAGTAACTGCAGGTGAGAATTATTGTCAAGTCATGAACCAAGGAGAGGAGCTGAAACAGGGCTCTACTACACCATATTTTACACAGTCAAATGATTTTTCAGTCACAAAGGTTTTCCAGCATGAAACTTTAAATGAGCTCTTCACACCCACATTCTTATTTTGAATATTTAAGAGCCACTATTCACTGAAAATTTCAAAGGAATCAAAGGAAGTTCTTATTTTTTTTCCCAACAGCTCTTACAGAGTGTATATAATAAATGTGGTTACATATCCAGTCGCCATTGGAGACCCTGCATCCATTTTGGGGAACCACTGGGGGTACAACTGGGGCTACAATTTTTTCCCCTCCATGTATCAACTTAAACACCTGTTGGCATTTCGCAGTTGACTGCAGTGGTTGAATTACGTTCTGTCCGTGGACAAATGAATCAGATGTGGATGATGTAGAAGACAGAACAGAAGGTAAACTGGGTACAGAACATGTGGTATCCTCTTCTCTATGACTGAGAGAGAGACGGAGGGAGAGAGTTATATCATATTCAGCCTTTAGCTTGTAGAGGAAATCCCGAATGAAAGGAGACCCCTGGGTAAAGCACGCTTCCTCCAGGAGTTCTCCTCCGAGTTCAGTGGGTGAAATCTTCGTTTGCTCTGGTTCTGTTTGTGTCAGCGTTTCTGCTGATGAGGAACGCAGCTGACCTCAAAGAGAGAAAAAAAAAGAGAGCGGCAGGGGAGGGAGGTATCAACTAGACTTTCACAGATGTGCAATAATTTTTAATTGTGCTGTATGAATACAGGTGCTTTATAGATTTTACAGCAATTCAAATTCAGTACTAACACTTTATTTGGATCATTGGCTGGAAACGCTGAGCAGAATAAATTGTCATTAAATTACATTTCACATTTATCCTAAGCTATTAAAGTTACAATAACCTTAACTCAAACATGGTTCTGTTGACATTAACACTAATGATAACTACATTTCTCCATCCATCCATCCACCCAAATTCTGTAAACACTTCATGCTGATTGGTGTCATGGTTTGTCTGGAGCCAACCTGGGGTCAGTGTGCACAAGGCAAATACATGGCCAGGACAGGATGGTGGTCCATCGCAAGGCATTTCAATATGCTGAATACTATATATTTGTATTTGTGTGTATATATATATAAAGTGTAAGCTCCGTATATAATATAAGATGTCTTTTTCAAGCTCCCAGATTTCCAGGTTAATCTATACTCCACACAAAAATATAATATTTACCAGTTTTACTGACGTAGTTCAATCCCATGGAGCAGCTAGCACCAGTGCTATACAAAATAATCAAATAAAGTGGGACCCAGACTTTGTTTTCTTTGGAAATGTGTTCTTATGAGCCACTAAGGCAACATTACAGAACATTTATGAAAAATAAAAAGCTCTTTGATTTCTTCCATGAGACTCATTTTTTTGCATAAACACAGAAAAGAGTTTTATGCTCAGATGAGGAGGAAAGGTTTGACTATCACTAAAGCGCAACTGTGCAAAAAGTTTTTAAAATGAGCAATATTTCAGCTGGTTTGTGCCTACTGCGCATGCGGCACAGCTCCCTCCCTGAGCCCCGGACTGACCCCGGGACCACAGGCTTTTAGCACATTCTCCCACCTCTTCCCTCCTCTCCATGCAGTGGATGGAAATACTCATTTTGCTTTAATTTTTTTTTTTTTTGGATGGAAACCCAGCTACTCTTGTGTCTAAGTGTTTTTCTCTTTTGTGTCCTCTTGTTCAGTCTAAGGTTGTCTAGTCAGTGTTGTGTTCTGTGAGTTGTGTTATTTTTGTTCCTCTCTGTGTTACATTTTTTTTTCCTGTTCTGTTTCCTTGTTTCCTGAATAAACCCCCTCTGCATTTATTTCCTACTTCTTGGCACCTGTGTGAACAGTGTCAGATTTTCAAAAGAAATGTGTACAGACATGTTTGAATATCTGAAGTACTCTGCTAAGCCCTGACTATTAAAAAAAAAGTTAAATAAAAAAAATGGGCAGCAAAAAATGCTTAATATCAATGTTTCCAAAATTTGTATTCCATTACCTCACAGCCTAACTCATCCTACAATGAAGTCCGTCATGTCATGAGTAAATATGGAGTGTGTTGATGTGCCTTCTGAGATTTCCCAAACACTGACGACAAGACAGCATTTACACATGCTCCAGCACCTCCAGGCTCTAGTCCAATGAACTCCCATATGGGACGAGTTGTCTGACATATAACAGAGCTATTTCATTCAATCTCTCTCTCTCTCTCTCTCTCTCTCTCTCTCTCTCTCTCTCTCTCTCTCTCTCTCTTTCTCATGCTGCTGTGACTACAGTGGATTATTTGTTGCAAGATGAAAGTTGTTAGATGGAAGACATAATGATTGTGGAGCTGGTGCAAGAGTCGAAAAAAGTCTCTGATGAGATTTAGCCTCTGTGAAATTCATTAAGATTTTATTGTGCACTGAAAATAGTGAAACTTGAATTTAAAATGAAGCCTTAAGAAAGGCAGGCAATAAAGTATAAACATATTTGCTGCTTCTATATTTTTATAGTAGCTTTAGCATGAGTTAATGGCTCATACATATGGATGCCCAGAGTAAAAGGGCAATAACATATAGGCTGTGTGTTTTTGAACCATGGGAGGAAATTGGAGCAATCAGAGGAAACCCAAGCGGACACAGGGAGAACACACACTCCTCACAGACAGTCACCCGGAGCTGTGTGACCGCAACTCTATCTGCTACGCTACTGTGTCAAGTAATAAAAAGCATGTTTATATAAATTGTTGCTGTCCAAAGTTTAAAAAGGCATGACTAGTTTAGCCAGAACGCCATTACCCATATAGACTAGATGATCTACCAGTGAAGAAGATCAAAAATATTTTGTTGATTATAAGAATTACAATTACTTATTTATTCAATGTGAAAGGTTAAAGCACATGAAGTTTATGGTGGCTGTGCGCAACTGTATGGAGTTTTATAAACATACAACACCAGAAAATGTCTCCCCACCACTTCCCTTTACAATATTTCAGGAAAAAACACACATTCGTGAAATTAGACAAATTCATGAGTCCTCATCCTCTGTGAGATATAATGTGTGTAAATGTTGCAGAATTCCGAGCTGTCCTTCTGAGCTTGTGAACAGCGGAGAAACGTTACTAAAACAGAGCCAAACACAGCCCCAGAAACACACAAACGGAGAGTGTTCTTGTTTTGTCATCCAGATCCCTGGGCGATAATGCTGTGCGTGAGACTTTGAATGCTTTCTCAAGTTACTGAATTTCGACATGCCCATGGACAAAGCCACGGTTTCAGCTGAAGAACTTACTCTTCTTTGGTTCCAGCCAGGAACTAATTTGTCTGGTTCATGAACCAGTGTATGTAGGTGGAAACACGTCAAATTGTTCACGAACTGGAATTGTTCCAGTTCCTCATTGGTGGAAAAGCACTATGTGAAATGTGGCTGAAATAACAACAGATGTCGTAGTAGAGCCACCTTGTGAAATAAGGCTAAACTAAAAGAGGAATGTGAAATAATGTTCTTACTCACGCATTTCAACATTAGGAGTCGGTCAGTCAGTCAGAGAAAATGTCTCCTCTAGGCCGGACCAATAGGCGTTCCGGCAAAAATAAAAAAATAAAATAAAATAAAGATAACCTCCACAAAGAAAAGCATTCACTGACAGAAAAAATAAACCCAGTTCAGATTTAGAACTAAAGCCCCACTGCTCCTCCCCCACTTCACTGCAACACGATCATTGAATTAAATTTAGAAGAACCTTAATGAAAACCTGAAATTGAACAGAAGTGAATTTCCCCTCCCGTTATTATGATCAGACATTGGGGGGTGGGGGGTGGGGGGTGGGGGGGACTGAGAATGAGTTTAGGAGAACAATAGACTCTCTCTCTCTCTCTCTCTCTCTCTCTCTCTCTCTCTCTCTCTCTCTCTCTCTCTCTCCATGCTCGCTGTCTGTCGGCTTCTAGCCCTTAATGATCTTCCATCAATTTACAGGTCCCATAGACTGCAGATAAACACATTGTAGGTGCTCATTCATTTTCATGAGACAGATCTTGCTCATTGCTGCTGTCGCTCTTCATTTCTCCGCCCAGCGCTGACACTCTGTCCAACAATATACGGCATGGAGTTCAATTCAAGGCAATTTGCAATCAATTCAATTCAAGGCAATCTGTTTTGATCCTCAGCTTGTCACAGTCTCTTTCTGTTGAAAAACAAGAAAAAGGCACTTAACCACTACCAAAATAACTGCACCATAACACGGAGGTATAGCCTATTTGCATATGCAGCAAAGGCAAAATTTGGACACCCTCAAACAAAGGGACTATATATATATATATATATATATATATATATATATATATATATATATATATATATATATATATATATATATATATATATATATATATATATATATATATATATATATTTGTAAGTTTTCATTATAGAACTGTGTCAAACATAATAAAAGCCCTGAAGATGAAGTGGAGTGTATGAAATCAACACAATTTTAAAATCCCTAATTTTCCCTAATTAAAGGTACAAATATGTACCCTTGAGGGTAACACCACAGCGACACATTTTCTGACCATGTATAAATCCCAAACTCATAAAGCACCTGCCCTTTGGATGCACCACTTTATCTATGTATGTGGGTTATACAGATAAAATATATAAACCATCCATATGACCCACACATACAGACATAAAGAGGTGTATCCAAAGGGTAGGTGCTTTATGAGTTTTGGATGGATGGATACACTGGGAAACAAAGACACAAATTCTTCTTCCAATATTTTTTTGGCAGTTGCAGTAATACAAGCTGGGCTCCGTCAGATAAGGCTCCCCCCCTGTGGCTCACTGATAGCAGTTTATTAGAATTCAGCAATGCTCCCCGCAGTGGAGAGCTGCTGATAGGCTTGTGGTAAACGACCAGACGAGATCGAAGAACCGATAACCGAGATGGAGAAACAAATATATAATGAAAGATTATTGTCATGTAATTGCCTGTAATTAAAGTGTAGAAGAACGACTGTACTATGATGTTACAGTGCCCCAAGGCTAACAGTAGGCTCTGGAAAACGACAAGGGGTTATGAAAAAGCGACCTTGATTGGATTCCTGCCTTTCATTTTGCCTTTTGGTTTTCATTAAGGATTGAGAATTGAATATAGATACTGCAGTGAAGTAGCACAGTGCTGCCCCAGGGCAAGCACGGAAAGCATTTCGTGCATTTTAAAAAGAGACATTCTTAGCTGAATTAGAATGGTTTCCGTTTTCTTTTGATTAGAACTTCTTTCAAACATTTTGAATGAAGGATTGTGAAATGGAAAACCTTCAAACAACAGCTTAGTCAAGTCAATCGATATCAATAATCCTGACTGCATTCCAGCTATTGGTCCATCAACATTGTCAGTCGCTTTCAATAACGATTGAAAATATTTGTCAAAGGGGACAATGCATGGGGCTTAAATATGTAGTAGTGTACACAAAACAACAGTATTGTTTGGGAACACTAATGTATCCTTAAAATCATTAAATAAAATGTTTTATAAATAGATAAACATTCACATCACAGGTTGAGAAATTGCTAGCATTGTGCAAAGCTCATTTTGCCATAAGAGTGAACATTTGCTAAGAAAGAATACCTTTGGAGGTGGAGCATGAATAGCTAAACTCTGATATTAATCGGGGTCGGGGTAAATTTCTTTCCTCCATGTTGGAAAATGTCATTTGAACAGCCAGCTGTCTTGTAAATTTGTATTTCCAACTTTGAGTTCCTAGTGTCTTCCTCTAGTTTTAAAAGAAAAGAACAACCAAACAAACAATGGCAAAACTTGAATAGAACATGTTTTAAAGAGTCATCCACAGCCAAATAATTACTAGATTTATGACCTTAAGCATCTGAAAACTTGTTTTGAGGTTCACTTTAAAAAGTCCCTGTTGCTGTGAGTGCAAATAAGCATCCCTCCCATCATGCGGCCTTGGTGCATGTCTTCGTCCTCTGCAACTGTTGATGCTAAAGTGCCCGCCGCAACTACACCAAGACTAAACAGGAAAAGAAATACACACACGATGAATAATTACATTGTCTGACCACGTATTGGACACATTTGTTGGAGCATTGTTTGAAAAAAGGCTGTCAACATTCAGTAAAAGAAGTGCCCTTAGCAGAAGACATTGGTCTGCGAAGAGCTTCGTGAACACGTCTCTCATCCAGAGTTTATTTGAAGATGTGTTTACAGGTCCATTCCTCCTGTTGGTGGGGAGTGAGTGTGGGTGGGAGAGATAGGAGAGGAGTCATCCGTCACACTGAGTGATCTCACATGAACATTTCCCCGGAAACGTACACGAGACCCTCGAGTCAAATCAGCGCCAGCTTTGGAGGGAAACTTGGAAATTGCATAACACTTTGATGTGGCCACTTCCTCCTGCTTTTCACTCCCCAACACAGGCAGGAGACATGGCAGGTTATTTATTTTTACAAATAGCCATCTGCTGTAGGAGATTGTGAGATTGCTGCTCTCTAAATAACACACCTGACCTGAATCGTGAGCCGAACCCAGTCCAGACAACTGAGAACCATCAGTGCAGCTACAGAGCTGCGTAGTAGGACTTCTGTTCCGAGACGTTGCGCTGAAGAAAAGAAACATCCTGACACATCTTCCGACATTTATGATTCGTTTCTGGTCCAGACACAAGCTGCAGTCGATGTGTTAAAATCCTGTGCCCCCTGCTCAGATTCAACCAGGAGAAGCTTGACATCACATTGATTACAAATAGAGATTCATAAATTGGAACTTATTGATGCACCATCGCTTTCATGTAGTTCTCAATGTGCTCGGGGGTGCGGGTGGATCTTGTAAAGGTACAGCAGGTACCAGTCCAGTTGTGTACCTTGCAGCTATTTTACATTCTCTTCTCCAGAAGGAAAGCTGAAAATGTGTATGTTTTCTTAACAGAAATGTTTTAAATGGGGGAAAAACAAAATAAATGTCTGGAGTTAAAATGGCTTTTAAAAAATCTTTAACATTTAAAATCTACAACTAAAACAATTACAATTACAATTATGTTCCCAAATTAAAGAACTAATTGTGCCATTGAATATCCCACCATAGTAGCTGGGTTTCCAAGTTGGGTTATTTGGGTGTTTTCATGAATTTTGGGCCTTATCCATTCAATTTTAAAATCTCTGAGGATGGAAAAACCCACTGGTGACAGTGGAAGGTACCACCACAGTGACAGTTTTCTCTGGAAAGATATCACTGTATTAAAGCTGAATAACCAGCCTACATGGCAACATGGAAACACCAATCAGACAAGAGCAAAACCTCAGCACAAATCATTGTAAAGAGCCAAACACAACTAAATAAACAGTAAATTTATGACTTTAAACATTTGAAATCCTGTTTTGAAGCACACACATGCAACTCCCTGCTGATTTAAGCATGTAACAAATGTCTTAACCCACTGCAGCTGCTGATGCTAACATGCAATACCAACTTCACCACCACTACACCAAGACTAAACAGGAAAGGGATTATAAATTACATAGGACCAAGCTGCGTTCAGTGTGTGGAAATCCTGTGGGCTCTATTGTTCATGTCTGAGAAGCCTCTAGCTTTATCTGGAGGAAGTTATCCTGCTAAAATTATTCTCTGTTACAGATAGAGATTTGTAAATGGTTCATGACTTTTATTTACAGTTCTTGGAAAATACATTAATACAATTAAATGTTTGTATCACTTTATCTCAGACATGGATTAGGCCTAGTCCTGTGCTCAACAGCTTCTTGAATTAATATTCTCATTTCAAAGCAAAATATATGATCCAGGACTTGCCACAGTCTTGAGTCCTGTCTGGGACACTGACAGTATGCTTATTTACAGATGTTTAAAAGGGAAACATCTGTTGGAATTTAATGACTCTTCTGTGGTGTTGCTATTTTGGTTTTGAAAGAATGGAAGACGTAGAAGATCTTTTTTTTTTTCTAAGTACTGGATTATATAGACTCTTTTCTGGAACACTGAGCAGTCCAAGACTAGGCTTAGTCCAAGGATTAAAGAAAAAAAGAATGGTAACAACTGATCTGAAGCTTGTCATTCCCCCTAAACCAGGGGGAAAGATGCCAATGCTGACTGGCACAATGCCATGTGATGAAGGGAGGTAGGGGTCCAACTGTGCAGTTTTAGGACTCCAGGCATCACTGGGATTGAACCGATGTTCTCAGTGTTAGGACCAACACTTAGCTCTGGGGCTCTACGTAGCCCAGTGTTCTAAGATTCGAACGTTTGAAAGATTCAGCTCATATTCACTGTGCCATATAATTTAAAATATGAAGTTCTTGCTTTGTCATAATCTCATAAACGTATTGGGTTTATTTACTAAGACTTCACTTTAATTTATGTATACTAAATATTAAAATGGAAAGGCTATATATGTAACCACAACAATAAATATGTATGTCACAACTTAACAAGCAGCTAATGGCTGTGTTCAGCTTCAGTCGCTGTGTATTTACCTCAGACCAGTGTCATTTAACACTGTGGGAGATAAACAAGAGATTAAAGGGTTCATTTATAGATAAACATTACATTTTCTTACAGTTTAATAAACTGGTTATTGCTGACGCTGCAATATTCTGAAATCCCCGTGGCACGCAATGAACCATGGGATATCTCGGCTGGTAAAGGATAGTCCTAATGCATCCTTCATTTTTCGGGAAAAAAAGGATGCATTTGTCGACCGCATATGAAGGAGCTTCTGAAATGGGACGGTTTAGTCGTGCCGCTGTGATGTAATCAGTCTACAAATAAGTCCTTCAAAGGATGCAGCTAATGACTACAGAACAGCACAGTCAGAAGGGAGCCAGACGATAAGAGAACCAAAACTGGACCCGCGAATAATGTCAGTGTAAATACTAGCAGCTTTAGCAGTCTCTAGCAGGGAACGACCTCCTTTGGTTGCCATCAACAGTAGCGTTAGCAGCCACTAGCCACCAGCAAAGCCAGGCACTGATGCCAGACACAGACTTTTCTGTAGAACGCCTAATAATGTGTGACTATATAAGTGAGAGCCTGTGGGTCTGAAATGAAACACACATTCACAAATGAAGTGACTATTTTTAAGCACCTGCTTTTCACAAATCAAATCATAATAAAGTCCTGCTGACATTATTTCCCACCCACACAGCCCATTTCACTTGGAAAAGCATCACCATAAGGACATAAAACACATTCTATTTATTGTTTCATAATGATGTTAATGGCTGTTAATAGCTGAACAAGATGTTTAAGACGTTTTCAAATGTTTGTATTGGCAGTTCATTAGTGCACTTAATAAAATATCTTGAAATACACTGTTAAATTGCTCATTGATTGTTGCATGGTATTTTTATTTATTTGTTTATTTTGTATTCCCTTCATTTTATCATGTTAAAGCCTTGAGAATTGTGCCTGGGGCTGAAAGTTCACTAGTTCCATACCCAAGTCCAGCTGTAAAAATGGGGAAGGGGGAGTGAAGGAAAAGTGTGTTCTCTTCCCTCAACATTCAAGGCTGAAATGCAGTTGAGCAACAGCTCCTGGGGGTGCCAATGTGGCTGCCTACCTAAGTTTCCACTTAAAAAAGTCCTGGTATATGAGAAGCTCTTCCAGTCTTACTCTAAAATAAATTGTTTGCTTTCAGCAACATGATACATAGACATGTTTCAATAAATCCTTCAGAAACAGACAAATGACCTTGTCTATTTATACATGCTCAGAATGCCTAACTTGTCACCAGTGAAGGAAGCATGTCATCTGTAGGGCATCAGTGGGCTAAAGGTTATGGTCATATTTAGAAACCTATAGCTTTTGATGGCTATAAAGGAGCTGGCTATCCAGGACCAAGTTAGCTATAACCTCTGGTGGCTATCAAAGATCCAGCTTCCTCTCTGTAGCAGGGCACCCTTTTTGGTTATTAAAATCCAACAATGGCTGGGTGCTGTTATATTGTTTAGAAAAGGGGTCTCCTACTGGGTTCATTCTGGGTCATGGGGTCTGCTGACTTCAGCTTTTTCTCTCTTGGAGGTACCACATGGCTCGCATGTGTTTATAAATCTGTTTATTTTAAATTATCAACAGCACAAAAAAAAAAAATACAAATAAATTTAAAAAATGTATCCCGCCCTGTTTTGTTGCATCAGGCCTCAAACTGAAGGACCACCAGAAAGATGCCGGGAACCCACACAGCAAGCATGCAGGGATTGGATTACAAAGCTGTCAATCAACCTGGCCATGAAGATGTAGGCCCACCATGAAACTTCCAAACAGATGGCTTGCTATGGCGTCTTGAGAATGAAGCCCCCCCACAGATTCTCCCCTCCCTCCCTGTCTTCCCCCATCACCAATCCCTAACCAGAATAAACCATTGGCTAGATGCTGTAAGCCCCTTAGATTTATTTAAACTCCCCTCTTTCAAACGAAGCTGAAATTCAGTACAGTTCCTTTAATGCTGGGGCTTTTAATCTGTGCAGCTAACGCTTGAGATTTGCCTCAAGATGGATCCTCAGATTGGGTAAGCCATGTTTCAGCATTAGGACACAGTGCAATCCCTTTCTTCATTTAGCAAAGTAATCAAATTTGTCTCACGACATTATACTGCACACACGAAACCATTCTGTGGAAATATTTTGGAGTGATGACAGGCCTGTGGGGTGGTGCTTTATTTCATTTGGGGGGGTGGGGGGCAGGAGGATGACCCCACAGGCCCAGAGCTGAGGAGGAGGCTGAGCTTTAGCCCGAGCAGGTGTCCCTACTGACATCTGCCTCAATTCTCTGGGGAAACCACCAGCAGCAAGCAGCAAGGACCCTGACAATAGAGGACAAGCTTTGATGAACTCCATCTGCATATAAAAAGGTACATTTTCACTGGGTATCAGAGGAAACTGGGTTTTGGGGCGAACATAGATATTGTTTTCAGGATGTATTAAAAAATCTTTATAGAGCTTTGCTGTCCAAAGAAACCCATGGTTTGCTTTTCTGCTTTCATTTGAACACTCTTTACACTGCCGACCAAACCACTGCTCCAAACTGGCTTGGGATGAAATCTCTCCAATAACTCTATATTAAAATTTAAGTACACTCTAAATGGACCATCTCTGACATGGACTTCTTTAGACAGCATCAGTAGGCTTGTTGGCTTTGACTGAATTTGGCTGTGGTTGCCAGATCTTGTTTTTCATTTCGTTTGTGTGATTTATGGCGAGGCCGACTTTTCGGAATCACTTCTAACTCGTTTCCATTCTGTGTTGGACTGTTGAACTAAGCGTTTATATCATTTTCACAACAAAGCAATAAGCCTCGTCATCAAATATTCATTGCTTTCATTAACCCATTTTCCCCATTCCCTGAGATGTAATCAGGCAGAATAAAAATATCCCCCAAAAGACCATGCATCCGTGCGGAATATTGATCCCGTCCCATCTAAAATTAAGCACTGAACAGCCCTTATGCATTTCAGTCAACATGGAGTAGTTGGCTCCCCCTTCTTGACCTGGATAATAAGATTAAAAAAGTCCTCTGATCAGCAATGCACCCAGCAGCTCATAGGGAATATTTTGAAGGTTTTGACAGATTTCAGAGTTTTTGCAGGGTTTTGTTGCCATGTTGACTGCTGCGTGCTGATGCAAATGACAGGGATGACTGATGCACTTAGAAATCAAGCTGCCGAAAAGGGTTCTTTAGAACAGTGCCATTGAAAAACCATTGTTTGCTCCCCAAAGGACCTTTCCACATATGGTTCTATAAAAATCATTATTGTTCAGAGTAATGACAAAGTTAAACAATATGTTTTGTTCCTAATCCAAACCAAGAAAGAGTTTATTTATGCATAGTTATTCAACCAAATATTTTCAAAGTTCTGAATAGCTAAATCCTGAAGATGCCACTCATGCCATTCACAGAAATGTGATGAGAAGTTTATGAGGTACCAGCTCTTTTAACAGTGGTGGTGAAAGTAACCAGACATTGAATGAGTTTAATGTCTTTTAAAAACCCTCACTCTCAGAAAAACAAAACAAAAAACAGCGGTACGTGCGGCACAGCGGTAAAGAGCTCACTCTGCTGCGAGAGCGAAGGAAACAACAGTGCAGCCGGTGACACACAATAATGCCCATGCCCTGATTTTTTGAAATATGTTGCTAAATATGGCCTTATATTTTTTTTATATAAGTTTATTAACAAACCTTGTCAGTTTCAACAATTGTAAAAGAATAGCAGATTTTAATTTATATTTTGCATGTAATTTCATATTAACATGTAGCTGTAAGACAGTTTAAATGGAGAGAATAATGTCTGGGTAAAAAGTGTGTCTGTGAGAGAGAGAGAGAGTGAGTGTAAGGGAAGAAGGGAAAGAAATGGTGGCTAGTGGTTGAAGTTGAAGTGGGAAACTCTGGTATTCAGTGCGAACAATGAAGGCGAAGAGCAGTGATTTGGTTTTGGAGACCACTTTCTCTGAAAGTCTGAAAGGTCATTGAAAGCATGCTTCTTCCAGATGTTCTCTCCACTGAGAGGAGATTTTAATGAGGCAGGCTCACACACTGGACATATTAATGACCCTGGCTCACTCTGATTTGTGCACACTGTCAAGAAGGAGGGCTCTCTTTTTGGATGGGGTTCAATGGAATTTCACACGTCTTGTATGTCTTTTGCTCTTTGATCTTTCAAGCTGCAAATTACTCCTGGGCAAGGAATCTAATTAAACCATTGCATCTTATCTGTGGTTAATCATAGATTTTAATTATGAAGATGAAACTCGAAAGGAGAGTGATTCTTTTACTCTTAAAGACCAATGGGCTCTTTTGGAGGGCATTTCATCCTGTGAGTGATTGATTAGAAACAGTTTGAAACTTAGTTGTGTGAGTGTGGGCAATATTTGTAGTACTTTCTAGGAGCACTATGCCTACAACAATTAGTAAACACATTCATTTAATTATAAACGTGGCCATAGGTGTGCATTGCAGTTTATGATTAATTTTATTATAATTCTTTTCCACTGTTAAGATTTGTGCATCATAAAAACAGCTTGTAACAAAACATAAATCATGCTTTTAATAAAAAAGTGTTACCAAACCTGTTTAAAGTTACAGTACAATAAATGACAGGGTTTTTCAGAACAGTGCAACCACTGAGGATCATTCCATGTGCATGGAAAATGAATGGGTTTTCACTAGTGAGTCATGATCTATAGGAAGCCCGTATAACCCACCTTCCAGACAAGGGTGAGCTAAGACTGGAGCTTCCTGAGCTGGATTCAGTCTGTCTGGGCTTGGGATTAATGGGGTGAGTGGGGAGAGGAAGATTTTGAGACAGCTCAGTAGCTTTGGGGTCTACATGCACGCACTGGTGATTAGCGACCCCCATTTTTAATGGTGCCATCAGTGACTGGTGCAATACCAGTGTCGCTGAATGATCTCTGTTCTGTGGATTGGACATGATGGATGGCTAAGTATGATGTTTCCAATCCATGGCTTGTGTTCTCCTAATGAGGCAACTCAATGGAAATTCCAAAGTGGTTTTAGATGCTGTCCACTTGGAGGCCCTCCATTTTAAACATACAGCAGTAAGCTAACATCTAATTTCTACAGACTACACCGAGGACTCTGGAACATCCACTCGCCACAAACCAGCACTTGTTCTCCAACCAGCTGAAAGAGCCATGCTTCCCTTTCATTTATACTCGACGTGACTCAGTAGCTTCGGTTTATAGGTTTGTGTGTAGATGTTGTCATGGAGACAGGGCAGGGATAGGAACATTGCTCCAAGATCTTCAGGAACGGGAAGGCACAGGGTTCATCATGAAAATCCAGATTTTGCTGCTGGGAAACTAGCAGCGTGCCACTGTGACACCTAAATAATATGAATAATTTGACGTTGGCACAGTTAAAGCTGCATATTTGCCAATGGACGTCATGGATCCTTAGCAGAAGCTAATAACATTAATAATGTGGCAAACAAAATAATAATTAATATAATAAAATATGAAGTCTATTATAAATGAAGATGCAGATGAAACTCTAAATAGCAAAATATAAATTCTGAGACTTTTTCAGAGGTTATAATGGAGTGACATATTATAAACATGGCAGCATTGTGTTGCAGCCACAGTTCCAGGGTCCTGGGTTCAATCCCCCCTACAGCTCACTTTCGGTGAGGAGCTTGGTGCCCAGGTTTACTCTGGGTGCTCCTGTATTATGTGGATTGACTGTATGAAATTGTCCATAGTTGAGTGTGTGTTACTCAGTCAGGGAGTATTGGCCTGTCCAGGGTGTGTTCCTACCTTGTCTCCAGGTAGGCACTGGACTCAGTGACAATGATTAGGAAGAAGCACTTACAGAAAATGAATGAAAGAAGGTTGTAATCATTAATATTGTCTTAAATACATGTGGCAGGTTGTCAGTAATGCCCTCAGTCTTGTTTCAGGATGTGAAAACCTTCTCTGAGGGGTTCATGACTTGTGTTTCAGTTGGAATACATTTTTGAAAACAATGAAAATACTTTTTCGGTTTTTTTTGGCAGTGTGTTTGGGGTCATTGTCTTGCTGCAAGGTAAAACCATGCCCACTGGGTTCTTAGGTGATTGAGTGAATGTGAGAGAGTTATTTTTCTATACTCTACATCCTCTTCTACAATAAATCAGTGGAGGTGATGAGACATGCTTAGGATCATGGGCAGATCCTTTCTTCCTTCCACATTTTATTGTTTGTATCATTGTAATTTACTCTTTCTACTTCACTCTGTTTTTTCTGACTCTGAGAATTTTCAAAGATAAACACTGCAGTGTTTGACACATGGAGATCTTTTTCAAGCCTGAGGTCTAAGAATACTAATATTAGATGAATAATATAATGGGAGAAATATATTTTGAAACACTGACCTGGCAATGGAACACCGCAGGAGAGAA
This sequence comes from Hoplias malabaricus, assembly GCF_029633855.1. NCBI lineage: Eukaryota > Metazoa > Chordata > Actinopteri > Characiformes > Erythrinidae > Hoplias > Hoplias malabaricus. The sequence goes on along the minus strand of NC_089819.1, from coordinate 14,384,037 downwards.
GAGGAACGTGATGAGCATACACTGCAAACTGCTGAAAGAGAGCCACGCAAATATTCTACAACCCCTAGAGCTGTCAGTCTGAGGAAATTGTGGGCATGTGTGTGAAGGGGGAGGGTCTTCCCGGGCTCCGGAAAGGTAAAGGTTACAAGTGGGGGGAGGGTGTATCTCTTAAGGAATAATATTGCAGGCAGAGGAAGAGGTGTTTGTGAAGCGCTCTCTATTTCTCGCTCTGTTTGCAGTAAAATAGTGCACTGTATAAAATGACAGTTTTTACAATAATGTGGTACATTTACGAATTGTATGCTAGACATTTAGCACTGTACAAAAATTAAGGTAGTCATTAAAAATTAAATGAAGTTCTTGGATGGTATTTGGAATTTAATCAGTGAATTTGCTATTTATTTTCAAAATTTTGTTTGTAACTATATCATAATTTTACTGTAAATTCACAAAGACAACACCAAACAATATTGATATTCACCATGATTTAGACATGCTTTTAAAATAGTAGCACAAACACATGTAATTCAGTGGTAATTTCACAAAAAGACAGATTTCTTTTTTACATCATCACAGTTACAGTTCTCTAATTCATTTGTAATGAGCTTGTTATGAATTTAAGAAATGAGACAATGTCTTCAATTCAACAATGTACAACCATGGGGCTCATAGGCTCAGAAAGATAACTGCAGTATTGAGAGAGAGAGAGAGAGAGAGAGAGAGAGAGAGAGAGAGAGAGAGAGAGAGAGAGAGAGAGAGAGAGAGAGAGAGAGAGAGAGAGCTGCTTTAGTGGCTTCCTGAGGTATTTGATTACAGAATTGGCCCTCCATTACTTCAGCGTGCTCACAGGTTCCACTCTACTGGGAGAAGGGTTGCTGATTGTTATTATTGTGATATCAGTTTAAAGACTTTCCAGTGTTTGCAAACATGTGAATCCCCAGCCTCCTCCTTATTCTTCTTCTTAGCAAACTGCTTAGAATTTTTTCAGTGATTAATCAATAAATCTGCTTTGTTTCAAGATTTTTGATGTGGATAAGAGTGAGCTTCAACAAACAGTAGATTCAGTAAATGCAGGGAAGTCAGAAGCAAAAGGCGTTCAGTAGAAGTGTACAGATATATGGACATTTGGAAAAATAGAATTTGTAAACATAACCTCCAATTCAATGGAAATGTCCGAACCTTTCTGACATCTCGCTGGTGAAAACTGTCCACTGGCGGTGTCAGCAGCTGGATGCTGCAGTGCCCAATAAGTTTCCAGCTGAATTTACCCAGCAGCTTGTGCTTATGTAAAGTTCTTACAGGCTTATTTTTACTGTAAATAAATACGGAGGGTGCCAAAGCTGTTCCTAAATCACCGGTCTCAGGAGTTATCACCACAGCAACATTTACACAGCTGCATTCCACTGTCAGTCACAAACTGTCACTGTTTCACACCCATCCTCCGCTAACACTCAGTGCCAACATGTAAACATAGCATTACCATGCCCTTTTCTGGAGCTTGTGGCAGATTAACTGTAATGTACTCATTCTTCTAGACTGTTCCCCAGTGAGATATCCAGATTTATTTTTATTATAATTTAGATTTATTTTACAACTGCAACAGGCACCTGCTGTAATACACTGTATGATGTAATATTTACAACTCAACTAGAGAAATTAATTGAGAGTCCTAGAAATAGCCAACAAACACAAAAATATTAAACGAAGAAAACTGTCTGAGAATGTTACAAAATCAGAAATGATGTCAGACAATTCATTAAACCTACGGCCTGATAATATTCATGTGCATGACATTCTAGACTTTGTCACATCTAGGGGGAAGGGGAAGATTCAGTTGTTGTTAAACAACACTAATGATTATTACTAATGATAATTATGATGATCTCCGGTAGCTAACACACTCTACAGCTTACATCATGTGTAACTTACACTTTCACTATGGAACCAAATATGGCAGCATTATACCAATGTGCTCTAGGCTGTTAGGACTTTCATTCAATTTTTTTTGTTTTCCGAGTCTGCAGACCCTGTTTCCTGCATTCAAAAGGTGCAGTAAAAGCCACATTTTTATTACAATTCAAAGTGCACAAAGCAGTGAGAAGTTTCCATGGAAATTCATGAAGGCAGCTGGTAATGATAGGCTGCACTGAACCAGAAAAAGAACGATTGACCGAATGCTGCTTATTGCACCGGAATGAACAGCCATTAGGTCGGTACGTGGGTTAATGTGTGTGGTGAAACTCTTTGATTTCAGAAGCAAAGGATGATTACTGATGGAGGATTGTTCCCACTGAATGTATAATGTCACTTTAAACACTAGAGGCTTGTTGCAGGCTTTTCTCCTGTGTACCGTTCTCCCACAACAGTTTCCAGCAATGTGTCCGTGATTCTTCCTTCGCTGCGTAACAGAGAGTTTGTGTGGACTTGTACACTCTTGATTGTATAGAATTCTAATGATCAAAAAGTACATATTCTACCCCTGTTCCACAAGTGATTAGAGTCCTGGGGCTCTGTGACATGCTTTTGTCAAAAATACTCCACAGCAGTGTCCTCCCCCTGTCTAAACAGCGTCTGTTCCTTTAAATGAGAATGAGCCACAGCTCAGTGCAATGTGAGAGCCCAGGAGTGAGGAGCGAGGAACATTCTGACCTCAGCTTTCTCAGTGTGCAGGCCCCTCTCACGTGTGTCAGCTATTGTCCGTAAGCTGATACTAATGTAGTGGACATAGCTGTCAGGGTCAAGAAGATAATGGACTTTAGAAGCCCACAAAAAAAAAGAAAATATAACATGTCAATCTAGACCCAGTATTCCTGACCTCAGCTGGTGCACAGCCAAGTCAATGCAAGTCAATACTGAGCACAGCAGTCCACCACCTTGATTGACATGAGGGGTCAAATTGAAGATGGTAACTTGAGCTTCTGTTAAACTAATGGAACCAGAAGAAAGGTTAAATTCTCTAAATGAGTTTCACCCATGAATCAAATAAAACAAAAGGTTGTCACATGGAAGGCTTCTAAGTTTATTCAAGGGATGTGGGTCCAGCTGGAATTGTTTAGACACACCTGAAGATGTTTTTGCTTGATCATTCAGAAATCCATGGTTTTTGTCCTAAACAGTCACCAGATGTTTTTCAGTATTACAAAATCAATACAAACAGAAACAAAATTGGTAACACTTCACATTAATGTTCGCTAATAAATCATTAATTATAGAATGAATAGTGATTAATTTCCCATAATTTACTCAGTAGTTAACTCTTCATTAGCGGTTACTAAGAATTAGTAATTAAGTGAAATGGCAATTAATAGGTTACTTATATATAGGTATCTTATTTACTCATTATCTGTGTAATAACTGCTACTTACACCATTGTTAATAAATTAGTATGTTCATTCATGTAAAAAAGTAACACAATATCCTATTAGTTATGCATTAATGCCACAAATTATTCAAATGAATCATTAATTATTAGTAATTATATACCAATTAGATTATTTTTAAGTTAATTAGTTTATTCTGTTTCATATACAGTAATTCTGCTAATTATCTGTTAATTAACCTTCTTTACCTCCACACTTTCAGCTGTCAGTTTGTTTCACATTGGTCCTTATTCATCAAAGCTGAATATGATCACATCTGCTCATGAAATGATCATTTTGTTGTTCATCAATTTCCTCTTTGTGAACTCATGTCTATCTGTGGACTCGTGTTTGGTTTTACTGAGTGCTTGAGTGTAAAGCTTCATTAACTAACAAAAAGTGTCATTATTATTACCTTTAATCCCGATGATTAGCATGTTGGCCTCTCAACGCTGGGCTCTTGGGTTCAAGGCTCGATCAAAGTAGAGTTTCCATGTTCTCCTCATGTCTGTATTCGGTTTCCTCCCTCACTCCAAAATCATGGAGGTCAGGTAAATTGACTGCTCTAAATTGCCCTGGTGTGAATGAATGTGTGTGTTTGCATGTATGAATATGCGGGAATGAATGTGTATGCCCAGATATGGAATGGCACTCTATCCTGGGTGAATCTGTAGTGCCAGATGCAGTCCTCCAGGTGGACAGATGCTTCTGGTATAGAGTATGCTGTGCTTAAATTGGCTGCTGCTTCTCGCTGGTGTGCGTTGGTTCAATGGTCACTGTAAAGTGCGTCCTTGAGTATAATTAATGGTTATGACAGAATTATGCCATAAATTCATTCTATAATTAATGATTCATTAGCGAACATTAATGTAAGGTGTTACCACAAAATTTTATCCAAATTGGCATGCGTTTACTGTCCAAAATATTTTAGAACCAAAAATGCTTTTGATTCTACTGACAAAGACATTAATTTTGCTCTAAAGTTAAAATACACCCTAACCACAACACCAAAGACCAATTTTTTTGTGTGTTTAATCAGTACAGAGCCTAAGCCTGTGCAAGTGCCCTAAAGCACTGTGAGAGTTTATATTTACATCACTCTCCAATTACACCATCAAAACACTAGGGCTGAATTTCAGATATCATCCTCCACCCTAGGTAGTGCACAATGTAGATCATAAGAGTTTCTGTATTCAAAGTGTATTGTATATCAGATGCTAAAACATTTATACTGAGCTTCAGATCTCTCTGACTAAAATGTATTGCATGGAGTAGGGTGCTATTTGGAACAGAGCACAGTGGTGCCATAAAAGGAAACAAATACAACAATGGCACTTTTTTTCTGCCTGGCTCCCTGCTTCTCGTAGTGAGTTTTTTACTTTTTTTTCAGAGGTGTCCGTATTTTTCCGTCACGTTTTTTTTAATGCTTTTTTTTTATCATTGGCTCCCAGCTTTGTTTGATCCTCTTGATTATTTGTAAATCTTGATCCATCTTCATGCAAATGCAGACCAACCACAGTTGCTGCAGTCTACAGAACTGTAGTTACATTTCTGAGGGGTGCAGGTCAGACCATGGCTTAGGGCACACATTTAGGGTGACATAACCTTAACCTTAACCAAAATGATAATCATTATCCTAACCCTAAATTCCAGAAAGAAACATACTTCCAGAACTCTTTACGACACAGTTTCTTCATAAATGTTCAGGTACATAATAGAGCTTCTGTTGATTCATTTGCAGTGGCACCAGTGGACGGGAACTCCAGAATGTGATGTTCTATATTTCTATACTGGGGCTTGCCAGTTCAGATGCTCTGAGTATGTGTATATTTTAAGCTCAGGTGCTTGAGCTCTAAAGTCTCTTGATTAATTTCACTGTCCAATCAAAAACATGTATCTCCATTTTTGCTCCAGAAATTGCAAATGAAAAAGTCTTCCATCCTTATGTAAGTTTCCTACCTCAGCTTTAGATGGACCACTGGGCTAAAGTGTGAGCACATTATGCTGTCTTTGCTTTGGTGTACAATATTGTTCACATTTGAGATCATCTTTAATGGGATATCTTCTCTGCAGAGACCCCCACACTTGGCTTCAAGAAGTACAGCGAGAAGGCCCGGAGCTGAGCTGTGTGACACATAACGGCTATGTAAAGCCACTGAATACACACCACCCAGCTGTCTGCTCGCTCCCCACTGGGCGCTGGCACAAACAAAACTCATTTGGCTTCAGTTCCCACAGAATCAGGCGCAATGTCCATAGAGAGAGGGCTTCATCTTTCCACAGTCAAGTGCATTTGGCATCCAATTACTGGCAAAGGGATGGGGGGAACAACACCTTGCTCAGTGTATTTTATAGCACCTCTACCTTTCTGTAGATATAAGCTAAAGGAGGGTCAACCATGGACAAGAACAGGTAGCACCACAGGCTCCTTGGGGCTCAATTAAATCCCTGTTTTTTCAATCGATTGGGAACTTTCAGGCTCTGAAGAAATTGTTCTTTTTCTATAGAGAGAGAGAGATGCTTACAGCCAGGGCCTGTTTGAGATCTTTTTCTCTTTTTGAGAAACCAAGGCACTTTGCCATGAAATTCAATGCCAGTCGAAAAACTAGGGTGCCAGCTTTTTTTCACCCCTCAGAATCAAACCAATGGTGTTATTCAACTTGCTGTGTAGCTAAAACAAGCAGACCTTCTGAATTTCATAGAGCCAAAATGGCCATTGGACTGTGGTAAAGGATTCTGACAATTACAATGAGGGAATAATAAGACATATTTGAACAAGGAATCCCACTTAGAAGTGTTGCTGCTGGTATTAGGTAAATCTTATAACTATGTAACAGATGATGTATTCACTGTTTAATATGCAAATGCACAAATTTATCAACTTATATTTTATGCAATGAATTACACATATTTACTTTTTTATTTTTAGTAGAAACCAACATTTACACAAGCTGTACCACTGAAAACCACATTTAATATATTTCCAACCATTAATGTGTAATTACACAGTTATTAGAGACATTATATAAAGTGAGAACTGCTGTTATGATCTACCCTTTTATAGGATTTTTATTTACAGCAAGTATACTTTATATACTTCTACAAAGTAATGTATTATATGTTGAAATTACTGACACATGAGCCATCTGCCAGGACATATTATTTTTGTTTATGTAGAGCAGTTATTTGAATTTCATCTAAAGAAAAACAAGGCCAAAACTGAACATAGCTAATGGAATATAAACCTGCTTCTTTATCAAAAGACAAAAGCTCAGACTTAAATCAGGTAAAACAGGATGTAAATGTAAATGTCATTTATTGCAGCTACAATTATTTCATGTAAAGAACTGCAGGTCCCACTATGTGTCTGTAATAAGTGTGTAATTGCACAATGTATACTGATAGTACTACATAATTACATGCATTGAAAGGAGTACATTCTGAACTGGAAAATATGTGCCTTCGCCCAAGATTTACCACTGTAAACCATATTAAACGTAACAAATTAAATAAATACATTTTTTTTAATTAAATAAGTGTGTCATTACAGTTATTAGAGACAGCAAATATAGTGAGACATACTGTTGTTATGCCACTGGTATATAATTAAAAATGGAATTAAAATGTAATGAAATTATTGGTTGCATAGATAGTTACATTAAAGCTGGAGTAGGTGATTTTGTAGGAACCAGTAAGTGTAAGCCAGTTTCTAACCAAAAATTTCCCCAACAGATAATCCCCTATAAATAGTAAACCCAATCAGTATGTCCCACTTATGATTACATCTCTAATAACTGTCTAATAGCACATACATTTTGATTATTTATTCACTTAAATACAGATTACATTCATATAGCTTAATAAATTATTAATAAAAAATGTAGTAACTAAGACTGTTTTGTAATTACACAGTTATTAGAGACAATGTTTTAATAAACTTTTTCAATGTACTGAAAAAGCCGATAGCATGGTTAGCTGCATTCTATTACATCTTGCGTCAACAGTTTTAAGAAGCAGGTTTATGTTATACCTGCTCTGTTTATGTAGAGACTTTTTTCTTTATATGAAATTCAAATATTTACATTAAATACAGAATTCAGTAAGTTTTGGCTGCTGACATAAGTTAAAGTGGAGGTTCACTCCTTATCAAATAAGAAAGTGGAAGTTCCTGACACAGCAATTAGATTGAAACAGATATCAGTGCATGCTTCAGACCCTCAGACTTTCCCAATGAATGTGAATTTCATTTACATGCCTTATTCTTTCCTGGGCTCAGCCATAGCATTAAGTGACCATTCAAGCATCTCAATTCTTTTTCACTGTGTCTAAATGAACGAGAGTGCCTCTGCAAGGCCTGGAGATGCTGCAGTGAGACTGTGTTCTCATGTTCTTGGCTTGGTTCTCCATGTGTTTGGTGTCTGTTCTGCTTCATTCAGTGAGAGGCTGCTTTTACACTCTATCGGTCAGTCCAGTTCACAGCTATGCTAATGTCCAGACACTGGCTGAGCCTGCAGTCCGTCTGCGAGGCTGGCCAAATAGGATTTAGCGTGACATGGATTCCTGCCCTTTTCCAAACAACAAAAGGAGCCAAAGCTCCTCGGCTTTCTTTTGGCAATCCTGAGAGTGGTGAGGTCATTTTCCAAGTGGGCTGATCCCATCCATCTCTCTCTCTCTCTCTCTCTCTCTCTCTCTCTCTGTGGGCTACCTGACTAAGGTCTACAGCTGGACCTTATCAGATGGGGTCTCATACAATATTGGTTACACAGTAACTTTACTGCAGTTGGCTCAGTATAAAGGATGACACACTTTAAACTTTGTTTGAATAATAATACTATAATTTAAATTGAATTTACCATTCTACAACACAAGCTGACATGACCTTGGCTTTGATGATACATGATTCATTCATTTACTCATCTGCTGAGGTGATTAACCTCAAAGTTTCAGGCAATACCACAGTTCATCACAGCTGTCTACGGCTCTCCCTCTGTCCATGACTCAACATGCTGCTGGTAAATTCTGGTCTGTTAACTGGCATTACAGAATAGGTTAGTGTTCTCATCCCAATGTGTTGACGTGTTCATCAGATTTTGTTATATCTACAATGCAAATACAGCCTTTTAATTTACAGTTTAATATGACCAAGTAACTGACATGACTTATGAGTTTTTGAATGTAATGAAGATTGCAAGTCAACAAAGATCACAAAAATTATATATTTTACTATAAATATCACACTAGAAATTTATAACCTTCATATTCAGTAGATTTTAAATTCACTGCTGCTGCTGTTTCGCTAAATATAGCCTTGGCCTAATCGTTAAAGCAGCAGGATTGGTCCTGGAAGGTTGCTGGTTTGATCCCCAGGGCTGACAGGAACATCCATGGTTGAAGTGCCCTTGAGCAAGGTACTGAAACCCCAAATGCTCCCTGGGCACTGGGGATGGCAGCCCACAGCTCTGTGTGTTCACATCCACTAGTGCACTAGTGTGTTCACTGCCACAGACACATTTTGTTGTATGTTGTACAATAACATATAATTGCACATTAAATTATCAGTTACAATTAAATAAGAGTTTGATGTGTTCTGCCCGTGTTCGCGTGGGCTTCCTCTGGGTGCTGCGGTTTCCTCCCACGGTACCCACTTTTTGGCGACTCAAAAGAGTCTGTAGGTGTGAATGTGAGAGTATGTGTCGCCCTGCGATGGACTGGCGGCCCCTCCAGGATGTGCCCCCTCCAGGATTTGATCACCAGTAGGCTCTGGACCAACCACTTCCCTGAACTGGATAAGCAGTTACAGATAATGAGTAAGGTTTATGATTAAGATTAGGTTTAAGGCTAAGTATTAGCGATAGCATTGAAGTAACATACAGCATGGTATTATTTTGAACATGATTTATGTTTTTGTTTAAGTTTAGAGTTACATTTAGAATTAGTGTTAGGTGTTGTTTAGGGTTAGACTTTAGGGAAGTTTTAAGGTTGATTTGTTTCACGCTGGGTACCCACATCCATGAATATAAATTGTGCACATTTTACAAATGACAATTCTGTTAGTAAAATATGTATAAATCCATCTTTAGATCGGTCTGAGCAAATAACAAAAGTTTTTATAGAAGTTCTCACATCTACCTTTTGCTCATGAGTGTTGTGGTCAGACAATGCCCCACACATCGGCGCAGCCTGTTCATAACCGTTTACATTTAAAGTAATAGCTTTATGTGAAGGACCTTTTAGAAACATTACACAGGACATTTCACATCAGACCACGCTGAATAACTACATCGTAACAGTTTAATTGTACAGAAAATTGGCAAAGTCATTCTGGGTATGGTTCCTCAGAGGCTTCAGAAGCCACTGAGATTTCACAGTGCACTGGAAGCACAGAAGATACACACTCACAGGGTCAGAGGATCAACAATACGTTCTTAAATTTAAAGCTTTCCTGGCGTTTACTGCTGCACTCTGGCTAATCTTTCACTCGGCTCAGTCAATAAACACGCATTCCTCTACCATCTCTAAACACGAGCACCCTCAGACTTTCCCAATAATTGGAATTGACTCTCTGTGCCACCAGAGACTTTCAAATCTCCACCAGAGAGAAGTTTTTACGGTCTGAAAAAGCTCCAAGTGTCCTATTTAATGATTTGCCTAAAGGAATTTTCCAGCAGTCCCCACTGGGGTGGATTATCAATGTCAAAAAAGTACAATTAAAATGGTTAATTTGCTCACTTTTTAATAATTTGCACACCACCTTGCATCAAGGATAGCAGGGAAATGGAGGAAAGTGTAACATCCCAATTTGGCCAGGCTTTGGCCCACGATAAATTGGTTTCTGCACAAATGCAGGCTTCTGTTTAATGCCCACTTGGGATGAAAGACTGTACGATAAAGGCAGGGTGAGCACACTGAGGGTGAGGGAAGAAAAGATTTGTCTGAGATAAGAAAAAAAAGAAAGCTCATTATCACCTCGATGACTCAAAGGTTTGTCTCATTACTTTCCCATGTCTCCTTGCACACTGAGATACATCTTAACTAGGCTTTGTCTGAGTGAGAATAATGCAGGAGCTTGACAACAGCATCAACATCAGACGTGCTGACAAGGTTTGACTCCTACACTGAATCACTAAAACTTTTTGGAAACTTTTGAAATCAGTTTGTCAATCACTTAAGCTGTCAATCAATCAATAATCAGTTCACTCAGGGTTGCACTGAGTCTGGATCCTAGCCTGAATAATTGGTCCCAAGGCAGGAAACTACCCTGGACAGGGCTTTAGTCTATCATCCAGCATCCTTTCTGAAACAAAGGCTATTAAAAGTTTGCTTGTCCTCTTTTTGCTGCATCTAATAAGTAGCCAATCCAATTCCACACAGTTGAAACACCCAACAGCCCAGACTTAGAGCTTCATACCCCTCTAACTTACAGTTGGCACTAGTTATATGACCTTATGTATGCATTGAGCACCCATGCCCATAATGGTACACCCTAGTACAGAGTTCCCTTGCTGTAAACATGTGGTCAGATAAAATGGAAGAGGTATGTCATCTGTTATCCACTAAGCTATGCATGTTCATGAACAAGAACACAAGAACGCTCCAATCTTTTGGGTCGAAATGGATGAAACAGTTTTTGGCTTCCTTTCCTTGTATTCTCTTATGGTTTTCTTCAGACTCACATTAAAATGTATCTTTTGATTCCCAACATCTGTGACTGGAACCATATGTGGTCATCCTCAGTGATGGCATTGAAGAAAGTCTTGCAGAAAGATTTCTGGCACGAAAACATCATGTTAGATTCAGCTGTGGGGGAGCAATTGGTTCATAATGCTGACCTGTAGGATCCTGACCTTCACTGTGCTGTTATTTTCAATGCTGTTTATGCCACATTATTGTCATATACCCTCTCAGAAAAGGTGATTTTTTCAAGTTAGTGGCTTTCTTTAAGCGCATAAAGACTATATTTTCAAACAATTCCTTGCATGGAGAAATGGTTCTTCAGATTGATGGTTCTCTATAGCACCAAACTGGGTTGTTCTGTTATTACAAGCTGGACATATTTGTCATAGAAGAACTTTTTGATGTGATGCTAAGTAGTACCTTATTCAAAAGTGTCCTATATATGTGTACAGCACATTATCAAACCAATCTGAAGAACCATTTCATGATGCAAATGATCATTTAAAGATACTATATACAATTCTGGAGAACAACGTTGATATTTAAACTCAACAGCAACACAAAAACACCCCTTCCTTCAGTGCACCTTCAGTAGCTCTGTGCCCAAATTCAAGCAGACTTTCTTCTAATTTTACAAACAAACCAAAGTGCTATAACAATATCACTGTATTATGAGTGAATTGTGGTTTATTTGATTGCATGACATTGTATCAATGTCACAGGAAATAAACACAAGGAGTCAGATGCAGCTGCTAGGGTGGATTTAATCATTACAAAAGCAGCACTACACGAACAAACAAGTCCAAAACCAACAAACTACAAATGTTAACATCACTGTAACCACAGCATATGACCAGGAACACCTGTGAACTGGGTCATCTGACCCAACAATGAACACATGTGAAGGTACAACAACAAAACAAAGGCACATGTCAAACACACGACACAACGGCACAAAAGACGTACAAAATACGTCATGTTCAGACTGCTGTGTTTAGTATATATCCTCTGTAGAATGGTCCTATGAAGACTCCTTCTTAGTGACCTAGGTCACACAGTCTAAGGAGGCTGCATCATGACGTCACCAGAAAGGCTTTATCTGCCTTGAAGCACTAACATGACTGTAAGTTAAAACAGATTGTATTAATATTATCCTGCAAGATAAATACTATTTTAAAAATGTTATTAAAACGGACACATTCGCAATCTGCAGTCAGTTTGTGTCTGTTTAAACTTCAAACTTAAACACTTGGACTTCACCTTTAAACATTTAAAACCCAACTGGGAAAAATATTACACTACTGAAAATACTGTCTATGCCACTATAATATGCCAAAAAGCCTATTGATTAAATAAGGTGTAGAGACAAATATTTTAGTTAATCATTGCACATGTAAACAAACTATTCATGAAACTTCTGAAGCTCAGTTTTTCACCATGTCTGAGGTGTTTCACCATGGCACGTAAAATTGTGGGTAACCTCGGGCCATGAAAGATACATCTGTTGCGTCCTTGAAATCGCTCTGAATGTAGGCTGCATTTCTAGGCTGTACATGAAGTGTCCTTCACATTGCCGGCCTAGAAATGCAGCCGAGCTCAGCCGCAGCCTAGGGTTTGGAACATAGCTCATGTCCCGGTGCATCCTCTATAATACGAACGGCGCAAGAACACATCTGTGTATTTGGACTGTACTTGGCTAGATGTGGACTTTTATATGGAACTGTATTGGGCTGTGACTGATGTGTCCATAAGGACACAAGTACAGACAAAGACACATTGAGAAACAGCTAAGAACAAAAGCCTGACACACTGCCTGTTCTTTCTAATGGTTTTAGGATTTTAAAGTTGGAAGTGTGTTGTTTGACAGATTTTCTTACGTCAGGCTTTGGGGAGACTTCAGCTATCCTGTTTCCCTCCCTTCCTCTTACTTCTTATTGTGTGTGAATAAATAGGCAGGCTGCTTTTGGAAACATCAGCATTTTTTGCAGAGATAAAAGCACTGAACTCGATCAACGGTGAAAGGAATTATTCATACTCAAAATCAAGAGCCCCTCAAGCCAAGGCGGGGTTATAATACAAATAGAAGCACATGGTGGAACTGACAGGGAAACAGACAATAGGAAAGCTACATGAGAACATGACACAGGGTGCCAACTCCGAAAATGTTAACTAAGCCACAGCACTTAAAAACAATGTCTATGATTGCAGGGAAACGCTGTTGTGTCTCTGGTCATGTTGTCTCTGGTTTGTTTATGTTCAAAAGCTCCACATCTTATATGTGTATGTTTGAGGAGGAAAAATTACTGTCTTTAAATTTAACTTGTTAGTAACTTCATCTGTTTCAATTACCACAGAAACTGATTTGTAATTTGAGCTGTTTAGCTTTGTAGCTCTTTTGGTCTGTATTTACTTTCATGCAGTTAGCACTGTCCCCTTAGACAGTGCTATTATTACAATTTAGAGTCAGTTCCATTTCAAGCAAAAACAAGTCAAAATAACCCACATTCACTTTTAAAAATAAAAATGCTACAAAAAGGTTCTTTTAGTGATGCCATAGAAAAAACACTTTTAGTTGCATAAGGATAAGGTTCTTTACCCATTTATCCTTATTAGCAGAAACGGTTCTTTATGTGGTTCTTCTATGGCATTGTTCAAAGAACGTTTTTTAGTACCTTTATTTTTATAAGAGTATAGAGCAGAAATAAAGCAATATCCTCATTTCAGTTCATGCTTTTCAATGTTTGGAGGTTTTTTCGCTGTGTAAAAACCTAATGGAAAATGCAGTTTTTCTGCTGTGAGAAGAGAGGGAAAGGCTAGTATACAGGACTGAGACCCTTTTACAGACGCTGGGGCTTCGTAAACACATTAGACTAGTTTTGAGCACACAACCAAACTGGAGAACTAGCAAATGGTGAGGAAACATCCTCACAATTTTATAAAAACTGCTTTAAAATTGTAAATGTTTCCTTTTATTCTTTTAATTTATTGACATGATGTTAAAATATAACCATTCCTTTTTTTTAATGCCTAATCCCTAAATCCACCACTGCACTTAGATTTAAATCCCAGTGTGACATGAAAAAGGCAACGGTATTATCTTCTATGCTATTTTAAACGAGTTTGCTCACAGCCATTCATTGATGTCTTTCCAATGTGGCTCTGCCTATCAGATGATAGAACTGCAATGAACCATTTCGAGATGAAGTTCAATGTCACGCCATGAGACACATTGAGATATGAGACTCAAACCAAAACGCGGGCTCCACAGGAACATGCACACTGCTAATGGGAAAAGTCTTGAGGAGGCCACACAGTATCTCTGGTTTTCAAAAGCTGGACATATCACAGACCACCAGGGTCCTGCAGCCATCTGTCTGGAAGCCTGTTATAAAGTGTCTGGAGGAGGCCCGGGCGGACAGGGTGATTGTGGTCAGACACACTTTCAGTCAACACCTCCTCTCTCTGCTGTGGCTGGATGGAAGAGGGAGATAGAAGGCAGAGGAGGGGTGGAAGCAGAGGGCTAGAGCTGGGGATAACGTTTCAGGGCTTTAGTGATTTACGGCAGTTCTCCAGCTCCAGTGTAAACGCTTCAACAATGCAGGTGATTGTTTGGCGAGGGGGCTATGATGGAGCCCTCTCACTGCCTTATTAGACCCAGGACGCCGTGGAGTCACCAGGCCATCCATCTGAATCTTATTACATGTCATAGTGGAGCGGGACGAGCCCATGCAGATCACCGCAAGCGGCTGCTCTCCCAGCATGCTCCAGTGGGCGCGGCACTACAAAAGAAGTGAATGGAGTAGTGAATTTAGCTTAAATGTATGTTCAATTTACACGTCAGACATATTTGAAATGAGATTCTATGATTAACTAAGGGTTTCTTCCTCCACAAGTTTTTCTAATGATTATGACCTCACTACCATGGCAGATATAGGGGCATAATTTGATGCATTTACATAATCAACAATCAGTCAATCAATCAATCATAATCAATAACACCAAATCACTTTTAATACTTTAGAATATTTTTAAAACACTGAGAAATGTTCGATTTTAAGATTTAGAATGATTTCTCTTGGAAGTGCACTATTTTTCCAGTGTGGGTCCCCGCAGTTCAGAGCCACTGCCTGATACGCCACATGCAGTTGATTGGGAGTGGAAGCGGCTATAAATATCCATGTCTCACCTTTTCCTCTGAGGAACAGATGAGATGACTCACAGAGACAACGTGCCAGAGCTTTAGGTAGTAGGTGTACTGTCTCTCAAAGCTCAGCAGGACAGCAGCTTCAGTGGTTTCATTAGAGAGCCCCACTTCACTGAGCATTTTTTTTAGGCTGGTGGTAATACTACGAGACACTTGGCCACTGTAGCAGCATAATCAACAGCAGTTATGCTTTGATTAGGGGCGGCTACCAAGACAAATTACACAGCAGCTAGAACCCACAGCACAACCTGATTGGTTGGAAAGTCTTCTACCTGTAGTTTTGTTTGTGATAAGAGCAGGGCTGTTTTACAATAACCATCCAGCACTGGTTGCTAAGTTACTACTCGCACTACACTACGACTATTTATGACCATCTGTGACTTTATATGGAAAGAAAACACTTTGTACAGTTAGTGAACTCATCTACTTCATAGTGGAAACAGATGTTCAGCTCTCCGTTAAGAATCCGGAGACAAAATGGGATGCTCTGGAGCAGCTACACATGAGCTTGAAGTCAAAATGCTCAGTGGTCAGTGTAGTTAAGAGCGATATAAATACAATCTCTGGAGTGAAGGAGCTCCATCCAAGACCCCAGGAATGAGTTTGAGTGGCATTTGTTGTCCAACCCTATCATCAGAATCAGAGGATTTTAAATTGTTTTCCCCCCAGTTTTCTTCAGTTGGGTTTGATTCGGGTGGCATGTGGAGTCAGGGCTGCAATGCATGAATTTCACTCATCTCTATTCCCAGATAGCAATGAATGTTTGGCCCAAACATGGCCCACATCTGCAGTTCTCCTATAGCCCACATTTGGCCTGGAATGATGGTGCTGATTGGGTGAGTTTGGCTGCCTCAACTCTGCCACAGGTCCACAGCGGGCCAGATGTCAGGTGTGTTGTTGAATAAATCTGGGCTTCTTACAAATCTCATGACATTTGGCCACATCTGGCCCACGGACCACATGCCAGTGCCACAACTAAGCCGTAAGTGCCATAATTGACACAGATTTGGCCCAAATGTCTGCTATCTGGACTGGGTTTGGGATTGAACAAATAATTGTTGTTGTAATGTAATGAAACACGTCTCCTCAGTGATATGTCTCATCATCGACAACATTCAAATCAAAACATTCAAATGTTTACTGGGTGTATAGTACTCAACCGCTGCCCCCTAAACCTCATTGCGTTTAAAAAAATGGCACATGGGCCCACCCACTGCCCACCGCTGACAAGTTTCTTACAGCTGGCCAGCCTGTGGTACACGGGGGCACTGCAAAGCATCCTCAGTGCAGTGTCATGGGGTACGTTTTGTGTGTACTGTCTATATCACAGACACAGGGGTGTCCAAACCCAAAATATGCAAAGGTGTCTCACCCAGGTTCTCATAGCAGCAGCATTCTGCTACTGTGTGTGTGCGTGTGTGTTTTGTGTGTGTACACTGTAAACCTGAATAAGTTAGCAGAACTCAAAAAAATTAAGGCAGTCAATTGCCATACAATTTTTGTTCATAGACTCAAATGTCAGAAGTATGCATACACATTTATTTCAAGTGGCTACAACTTAATTGTTACAATACAACTTAAATAATGCTTAATACTAAAAAAATATGCATTTCTGATACTCAATACTATTAAATACTATTAACCATAAATTCATTCATTGTCTGTAAACTAGATGCTAGTCCATCACACTGGACACTCTTGCATGGCCAGTCCACCTACCAATATGTGTTTTTGCAGCGTGGGGAAAAAAAAAAACTCCTCAATACAGTGACCCGATGCGGGTCTTGAACCCATGACCCTGTGACAGTGTTTCTACCTGTTACACCACCACCCCTTGCAGTGAACCAGTCCAAATTCACTAAGAGCAGCAAACCCCAGACCATTCGCCATCTCAGCTGAAAATTGCTGCACTGGTCCTTTGTCTGTGACTTCAGACGTCAAGCTGCATAAACTCCTAATATTTACGTTCAGTTAAATCAATCATATACAGCTTTTGTTACCTACCACTGCTAACAGGACTTCATCAAAATGCTTTAGTTTCAGAAACTCAAAAAGAATAAATTCATTCATTGTCTGTAACCTCTTATCCAGTTCAGGGTCATGGTGGGTCTGGAGCCGACCTGGAATCACTGGGGGCAAGGTGGGAACACACCCTGGAGGGGACAAAAATAAGTAATTGTTGAAAATAATAAAATTTTTTAAATGAGTGAAACTTTTCAATATATTTTAAGTTGGAATCCCTCCAGTTAATTACTTTGAACACTAGTTTACACACACACACACACACACACACACACACACACACACGCACACACATATATATGTTTTCCATTTCAAAAGTTTTTCTACATTTATTAGTACTTTCTCAATTAAAGTCCTTAGAGTTCAAAGATGTTCAGTTATTTGAACTAGACAACATTAGCGGGTGCAATTATGCAAACACTGCATCTTAGCCTCTAGGCAGGCTGTAACAAGGGGCTCTCACTCTGCTTGCGAGAATGTGTACGTGCTGGTGTGTGTCCTCTTCTCTTTCTCCTACACCTTGAGCCTGAAACAGTGTGTTCTTTGTCTTAAATCTTGCCCAGTGGCACACACACACACACACACACACACACACATTGAAGGTTACTGGCGGAAACAAAAACAAGAGGACCACCGTGCCCATTCATTCCTCCATGATACTCCCACAGCATTTTAATGCAACAGCCTCTTTTCTCTAATGGACTTTGCAGGCGTCTCCAGCTCGGCCCACAATGGGATCAGGGGTCCACTGTGAATGTCAGTCACACATGAATGAGCCCTGTAAGCCTAGCCCCTTCACTCCGCCTTTATGCTATAGAGCGTATATTGAGACAAATGGAGGGCGAGGAACAGATATGGCAGTCTTCCGACAGGCGGGGGGCAAAATCAGCAGGATGGGAGACCACCATACATCCCGGCGCCTCACTTAATGCGTTTATAGTTTTCAGAAGTTCTTACAATGCTGCCTACAGGGCAACCGGCACCTCTGAGGACAGCCCACATTCTGGAAAAGTTCTGCTTTTCATACAGCGTATATCAGATTATACCAGAGTTAGCTGTGACCACATAATCTAATTGGTTACAAAGTATTCTGCTGCCTTTCAGTGGCTGTTCTTCAAGAGCTCTTTAATACAGAACAATGACAACCGAAAGGGCTATGTGAATTCTTGGTTGTTTGTATGGTTTAGGGGTTCTTCTGAAACAGTATTGTTTTACAAGGCTCTGGACTGTCAGGGCTTAAAGGAACACAGGATGTGATTTGGCTCCTTGCAGAGGGTAATTAATTTTTACAACAGTGTCGTGAAATGAAAGGTGGGGGTGGGGGATGTTGCCACGCATATGTATCAGATATTTTTCCATGCTTTATTTTTTTGGTCGCACGGTCAAATCCTGCCCACTGTCATCATTTGGCCCTATCACTGGGTTATTGCAGGCTTGTATCCATGTGCTGCCTCAGCTTTCTGGGTGTGTAGGATGGCCACCTCTCCCACCATCAGTGGCCACGATGTTAGCTAGGATTGATGTGACCGATCTGGACAGTTTGCATTCTCTTCTAATGTGCTGAACTGTTTGGTGGCATTTCATTGGTGGCTAGAAAATGCAGTGCTCTTTTGGTGTGTCTCAAAGGAAGCATGTGTTCCCCTTCACTAAAACAACATTCAGATTCCTTTAGCAGTACATTTCACTTTACTGTGTAAGAGGCAACAGAAGACTCACCCTGATTGTGAATAAACACAGCTGTAACAAACTGGGTGTGCTAGATATTGATACAACGTCACTGTACAGCTCAACACGCTTTGAGGAGAACACTGACTGCCCAGCAGTTGCCTATATTTGTTGGTATAATGCTTAGTGATTGGAGGGGGAGGGAGATTTTAGGCCTCTGAAATTTCAGGCATGATGTTATTTTTCTGTTGAAATTGACCCAAGCACAACTCTCACTAATGACTGACAGGCCTGCTTCCTGAAAGTGAAGCCGTTAGACCAGGCCAGGCAGACTGCCGATGACTGCTAAGGCAAGATCATTGCAGCATAGTTTGCGCTGCATTTACATCAGCTATGCTCAATTGATCCTAAATCCTTTCCTTTCAAACCAAGCTTTCGTCTTTTCCAGCTTTCTAAGCATCATTCACAAGCTCTTAGACTGCATTTTAGAGCCAGACTGAGACACCCTGCTCCCTCTTTAAGCCCGTTGTCTCATGGCAAAGGTACAGTTCACGGATGTTGGGTGCTTTTGTTGGGTGCCTCAGTGGTGGATTTTGGCGTCATTTTGTGCAGAGCCAGTAAAACATGAGCAGGACCTCAGTGCCCATTCAGCATTAATACTGAGCACTGGTTTTATAGGTCTCTGTGTTAGTCAGACGCCTTGGGATAAATATATCTTCAAAAGGTTATTTGAGGATATTCAGTTCATGTGCAGTGCTGAAATTTGTGTGGATTCCAGTAGCCATTGGAGGACAGTCCTGGCAGGCTGCTCTCAGTGTGAATTCATATGTGTTTAACTAACAGTCTCTTCCCAGTGTTTGTACAAATAATAATGGACAGTCATGAGATGGAAATCTGTGGAAGTTCACCAAAATTTGTCTGACAATTTCTAAGAGTAACCCAAAACCCAGGGCTACATTTTACTGTAAATCCTGCCCTGTCCTTAAACTGAAAAGTATACCCTTTTTGGCTTGAGATCTACTTTTACCTGTTTTTTTCCAGGAGACAGGTCATTGTGAGCTACTTTTAAAATAAGAAAAAAATCACATGATATCAACTCCAACTCCCAGAATTCCCCTGACGTTCACCATCCAATTAGGAAACTGTTCAGCTCTGGTTCGCAAGATTATAAATCCATTCTTTAGGCGTTTACGAGCTGTGTTTTCATCTGTGCTTTGAAAATAATTCCTATCTCTTGAGGCACACCGAGTGGCCATATTTGTTGTTGTTTTCTGGTGTACCAAATTGCATTTGCACGTTCTACTTCTGTGCCTGTTTTTCTCATGATTCCACCTTGGACTCTTTACTTGTTTCTGCTCTGTGAATTCCCTGATAATTAAAGTGACGTTTTGGTTGCTCATAATCTGCAGTCATCTGCATATTTATGCGGTCTTAAACATGTCCATCGTGTTGACCTGCTCAGCACCAGAGGCAGTAAGAAAGTAGTCAGATTAACTGTAATGTAAGTTTATGAGAGCAGTGATCTACGAAAGTGCACAGTGTGATTGAGTGATTGATTGCAATTAATGCATTGGCCACCTCTCCCCAGCCCTAAATTTAACTGAATACATAATCCTGAACCTTACCTTAAACCCAAACTTAAAATGAACACAATCCTAAACCTAACCCTAACCCTAAATGTAACCATAAACCTAACACTAATCTCCAAAAGATTAGAAACAGCAGCATGTTCAACTTGCATGGCTCTGTCAAATAGATTCCAGCCCAGATTTTGTTGCTGGTTTTTTAAAGGTGAATAATGGAGAGTTTGTGTGATTTTAATGAAATAGTGGCACCAGTGGATGGGAGCTTTCTTAAAGAATCTGTACAAATGTTATGAACGACTTAAGTGCTCTTTTTGGAAAAACATGTACAATGATTTTGAGATATTGTTGGCTATATTTGTGGTCTATATCTGGAAGAATCTCTTATTTTTGTGTGTGATTTTTTTTATTTATATATTTATTTTTTAACGTCTAATGTGTGGGCTCCACATCTGATGCAGACTTTGTTTTATGTGTGTTGGAAGGGACTTTGATTCCCCTGCTCCAGCTGTGGAAGTCTGTGAGAATGTGGTGGGCCTATAATGGAGTGAAGGGAAAAGGCCTGGGCTGTTACCCAGTTGGAGAGTAGAGTTTCCTTCATCATTTACCAAACCTCAGCTTTTGAACCTAAACACTCAATTACAGAGGTTCTTTAAGAGTTTGGCATTTTGAATGGTGAAGTTTGTGTCCTGTGCCCTCTTGTCGCCATGACACAAGGTTCATTACAGAATCTCTACACTTCTGTGCAACAAGAGATCCATCAACATTCAGATATATTCAGCTTTATTGTTTTGACTAGCCCCTTTTAGAATAGACGGAAGTCGCCTTGTCTTTTGTCACTGCTGAGCTTTGTTTGGGTTCACTGTGGTTCCATACCTTTCTGAGTTCCCTCCTCAAAGTGTGTCTGCCCTGAATAAATGGCAGCTCAGATTGCAAGCAGTCTTTCAGCTGTTTACTTCTACTCTACATGGTCAAAACACATACGAGACACCTGCTTGACCTATGTGTCTTTGAAAACAAGGGAATAAAATGTTGAATCATTGGTGTAAGGTTTGCTTGTCTCATAAACGGTGAATCTTTTCCAACTGTGACCCACACTTCAACTCATCCCAAAAGTACTGTATCGGGATAGATCCCTTGAGATAACATTTTTTGGTTTTGTTTTGTTCTTTTACTGAAATCAAACATTTCCCATTTAAGAAATAACATTTTGACTTAATCATCTTCTGTTTCTCTTGGGCCTGATCCTAACGTTGATTTTGCAACCTTTATATAAGCAGCAGTGTTTTAGTTATCATTCCACACATACTCTTCCTGTGGGTCTGATGGTCTGAAGGTGGACTTCCAAATACTAACATTATCCAGGACCAGAGAGGCCTGCAGATCCTTAGACATCACAATAGGTGCTTTGTGCTCTCCCACAGTAGTAGATGCCTTATTTTTAGAGCAGTGTTTGTTGGACGACCACCCTTAGGAAGGGTTATAATGGTGTGGATAATAATAATTTTCTATGTGTGCTCTTGCTGCAGTTTACAATCCCAACTCCTTAGAAATTGAGTTGCAATTTTCTCCAACCTGATCAACAGTGTCAACACCTCATTTCTGAAGGTCCTCAGGAATCTCCTGATCAAGGCATGTTGTAGAGTGAATACTGTGTGTGGTGAAGACCAGGTTTTGTCCTGGTGAACGTGCTAGTGTTATGCCCAATGACTGATTATTAGACACAAAATTTAATAATGGATCATTTTCAGTTCCTGAAAGACCAAAATAGATCATTCATTGTGCTATTTTTTAACGTACACAATTTATTACATTTCAATGATGAGATTAAATAAGATATTGTGTCAGAATTTGATTTCAGAAATGTATTTAATTCCAAACTTTCTAGCATACTTACAAACACTTCTCTCTCTCTCACACACACACACACACATTTCATGGCTGACGTAGAACCGATTTGATGCTGACACTGTTTCCAGGCCCTATCTGCCCTTTATATTGTGTTCAGACTGTTACTAATGGACCATCAGAAATGGCCCAAAATTGCCTGGTATAAAATCTCATTATTTTAACATGTTATGAATATCTTTTTTTTCTCTCATTGTAAGTTGCCATTTCAGAGATATGAGCTTTTGCTATATGACAGCAGTGATATATAAATAAATATTTGAAATTCTACACCTGAGACTGCTTCGAACGCTGGGGTGTCATACTCAAGCAGAAATGATCTGCTGTCTGAACCAATGGCCTTCAATGAGTCCAGCCAAAAAATAATAAAGTGTTGCCATGGTAACCAGGGGAGGTGATATATCGCTCTGTAATTGCATTAGTTACACTGTATTTTCCAGGATTGAATAACTGAGTGTTATTTTTCTGCAATAAATTTTCATTTACTTTTGCCTCAGAGAGGAGGAAATGATATATCATGCTTGCTGCGTGGATAAAGCTGGATGTGAATTGAGTTACTCGGCATACCTGCAGGACAGTAGACTCGTGTTGAATTTCTATTTAATTATAATTTAATATTAAAAACAGTGTCTGGTTTGGTAGCAGATACGCTTATGCAATATAGTGCAGTTATTTGTCTCTTATTATTTATTTGTTTTTTAAACTGAGACGAAAATTGGTAAAGATCCTATTAAAACCATGACGTCAAGCAAAGCTTTTCTGTGTGTTTCTGAGTCAATGCTCTGAGAGCCGTTGGAGGATATCATCTAAAGAAACATTCAAGAAAGTTTAGAATATTAAACTCATTGCAGATTCACTTTTCAAATAACTAGAGATTTTTTTTTTCTTTAAAAGTGGCTGTAAATGTTGGAGTAGTCAACTCCTGTGCTCTGCAGGGGATGGCTGTATATTACCCTGCAAGAGGACTGTAGCTGCTAATAGCCTTAAATTCCTCACAGGAGGTTACAACCTTTTTTTGGCTTCTCTGGACTAAACTACACGCTCGGTGTGCGGAAGGGGACCACTGGCGCTGATGATTAACGATCGCGTGGCTTTGAGCAATGGGCCCCGGTGATACAGCTCTTCTTTACACAGAAAAGTTAGAGGTGAATGGCTCTCAAATACATAATATATCACATGAAGCGGTTTCTGTTTTGTTGAACAGATACAACAGTTCTGTTGCTCTTTTGGAAGCGTCCTTGCTTAAACAGAGTTCTGGAATGAGTTTAGAACAAATATTCTGTGAGGTTTCATGGCATTCAGCCACATACATGTCACAAACAACAGTCCAAATCATCCTGAAGTTATGGTTCTTAAGTTTGATAATGTGTTTATACTGTCACTACCACACAGCACCATGGTCCTGAGGTCCTGGGTTCAATCCCTGGCTCCAGTCACTGTGAGGAGTGTGGTTTCTCACACAGTCCAAAAACACAGGTGGGCTGGCTGTGTGAAGGCTTTCATAGCTGTGAGTGTGTGAAAATGTTTCTAAAACATTAATTTTGATATCTTTGGAAAATATACTGCAGACACATCATGAGAGAACATTTAATAAGAAATAAAACTCAAGAAACATGTAAGATAAAGGTCCCTTAAAGCCTCTGCCTAGAGCAATGATTAGCTGCTAGTAAACTCCTTCATTTAAAAATTCAACAGCTGAACCATTTAAGTCCCTTTACCCTGAGGGTCTATATGTGAGCTCACGGTTTCTATCCACACCCTCATTATTCATAACTTAAAATAGTTCATGAAAAATTTATAACTGTTTCTGAACACTAGGCCTTAAATTTAATAATCAAATAATGCACTTATAGGGGTTGCAGGGTTATAGGAATAAGCCCGATAACAGCCAGTGAATATTGAGATTTTTCACATGTCACTTTAGGTAATGAAACACTATTTTAATGAGAGTCCGCTCCAGTGGAATGGGAAGTGGTATGATTCAGCAGGTCTGGTGTTTGGCTCTGAGCGCTGGTTAAAGAGCCATGTGAGAAGGTAAGAGTCACCACTGGATAGAACAGGAAATGTGGCTCAGCGAGAGGTGATTTTGCAGAGTTAGAACATTCCAGAGAAATGTGCTCAAGGATTTACCTGCACCACAGTAACACATGGAGACAGGACTGGGTCTTTTTCTAGTAGTGCAGGTCTCTGAATGTTATATTTTTCTTTATTTATTAAACCCTAAAATGGTCTGAGCTTGTAGTCCTCACTTATACACTCGTATACACCATGGTTCTTTGAATTTTACAATAGTGGAACCTCTCCAGTGCTGCACAGAACCACAAAAAATGTTCCCTAGAATCACAAGCAAAAATAATAAATGTGCATAGACTATTAAACATTCCAATGTTTTGTTTTGAGTTCATGGTTCTGCATCACTTTTACTAAAGTATCCTCAAGAAACCAATTATTTTAAAAGTGAATTTTTGCAACGCTTCAAAAAGGTTTGCATTAATTATCATGTAATTAGTGAGTAATAAGCTTTAGTAAGTATGTAATATGCTTGGAATTTCAATTTGTCATTAATGGCAGCCTGTATTTGGACTGGTAGATGACAGCAATGTCAAATACTAATCACAACACTAATTATGATCATAGATAAGTATCTGGGATTGACTTACAATTTAAGTAAATATATTCCGATACACCAATGTTTGCTTGGCAGTGATACTCCCCAGGGATTAAATCACTTTAAATCATGCTCTCTTTCCAAACATCCTTCTGAATGCATGCATTTGCAAAACATAAAAACTCAAAACATCCTTGTTCTTTTGCAATCCAGTCTTGGAACATGTGGCCAACTGCACAATGTCTGGCAGTAGACTCTAAAATCACAGCATACAAAGAGTTTAGCTTCAGTGGTTGGTTGGATTTTAAAGAGCATGTGTAGGTTAGGAAAATAAAGAACAGACCTGACTCTCCAGGAGGTCGCCAGGGCCTCTCAGCAATCTGCACCGGTAGTTTATTTTCAAGGATCCCTATTAGGGCTTCTACATCTGCTGGCAAGTATTATGGAATCACCACCCTTAGAAGATGTTAACTCTGCTTATGTTATAAGTAGCAAATAAATAGCTCACAGATATGGCAAAGAAAAATATTTGTTTAATAGCTGAACAGACTCCCAGGGATATCAGTGCCACTCCTGAGTGATCGCGTGAGAGCAGCAAGTAAACTCCCAGTTACCACAATTATTTATGTCCATGAACACCCATCAGCATAACAGTGAAAATAAATGCCATGTTTATGGATAAGATTGGATAAGTGTTAACATATACAATGTGAACAGTAGAGGTCCTAAAGCAGAATCTTGTGGTTCCTCATTTTTAACACTAGTAAGTACTGGTGATTCTCCATTTACAGAATAATAGTGATTAGGATCTACACCAGACTAATGCTACTTCTGTAACTCCATTTAATTCCTCTATCCAGTCGAGTAAAACATTGTGATCTCTAGTATCAAATGCACCAAGGGCAATATTTTTTTTCTGCCTAATTATTTCTTGTGTCCAGTTCAGTGGGCCCTAAAGGGGTACTTACAGAAACTGACAGATCTGGAAAATTATCAATACACCTCAAGTACATGTCTCCGCAGGCCAGTGACTAACAGCAGGTGTTGTCAGAATATGTACATCATTCATACATTCATTGTCGTAGCCGCTTGTCCAGTTCAGGGTCACGGTGGGTCCAGAGCCTACCCAGAATCACTCAGCGCAAGACAGGAACACACCCTGGAGGGTGGAGGTGCCAGTCCTTCACAGGGCGACATACGCTCACACCTACGGACATTCTTGAGTCGCCAATCCACCTACCACCGTGTGTTTTTGGACCTGGGAGGAAACCAGGGCATATGTACATTATTCAAGCTAAATTTGAATAAAATAATATGGAATAAAATACGTATTAATAATGGAATATGGGCACACTAGGACCTGGGGGAGGCAGGTCCCCTGGCCATGATGTATCATACATGAGTTGGAAATATGATAGTTTTCTATAGGCAATCACTTTTAAATATTTCATTAGGATAGCACCAGAAAACTTTCCAGCATTATCTCCACGACCAACTGAGATTCATGATTCATCCAGAATATGACTTTCATCCAGTCATACACACTCCAGGGTTGGCTTCCTTTAAGACCACTGTAAATGTTTGGTCTTCTATTTAGGGGTACGCCATTAATATGCCATTTATACAAATAGTTACATTTCATTTGTTTGAGCTATGTTGTTCAGATCTTAATCAAATATAAGTATAAAGCATGTGGTGATGACATAATTTGTTGCCAGGGCAGTGCTACTAACTCCATGAATAGGTAGGACAGCTGTGTAGAATAAAACATATGTAAGTTCTGCAACACAATCTAAGGTTTTAACAGACCTTCACAGAACCAAAAACCTACACAAACACAGCCTTAAGTACGTGAAAACCAGCACTGCTCGAGAACACCTGGGTCCAAAGGGATTTCACAGGGGTTTCTGGAGTGTTGGTGCTGGAAAGTGTAGAGGCAGTAATTGCAGTTGCATTTTCTCAGGAGACAGAGGAAAAATGTAAGCACAAACAATAGAGGTGATTGGCACTCTGAGGTGCCTGCAGCCATTTTCAGTGCAGGGACATGAAGAGAAGAAAAACAGATTTAAATAACAGGGCCTTCTGTGATGGAGAAAACCACGAGTGAAGCTGTACAATGCAGGTGGTGGACACCTGGTGCTGTTTAAGCACATCTTTACACTCGCTTTGTTTGCAGCAAACATCTTTGCTTTTTGACGACTGGTCACCAAACATATGGCTTCTACATGGTTTGCATTTGTAAACACGGAGCACCTGCAAGACATTACACCCCTGCCCATAAACTTCCCAGAGAAGAGCAAAACATAACGAAATATATAGATGCAGCACTTTGGACCTATTGTAATGACTCACATACGTTTTCTATGCACTGTGATACCAGATATCTGTTATTACTATATTGTAACTTCACTGTTACTGTGTATTTACATTATAATATGTTTACAGAGTGAGGTAAGTAATGAATTAGATATTGTTCTCATGACATAAATTGTTCTAAATAATTGTGTCAACAATATGAAATAGTTGGCTTTATTTTTCTTAAAATAAGTACATGACAACTTTCAATCAAACACAATGAAATTTCATCTGTTCTTCTTTGGTCTTGTTCCAAAGCACCCTTTCTCAAATCTTGTTGGTGCCCAACTTTGTCACTGTCCACTGCACATTTTGACCTTTCTCATCAACCTAATGGTGCGTTCATCTTGCCCATCTGTCTTTAAATAATGGACATTTGAAGCATGGCTCGTCTTCAAAGGGTTCTATCTGATCTTCTGCACTGGTTGACTTTAATTGTCCGTTGCTCTCAAAACAAGCCTTAGATTTCTGACCCCTTTGGCCATGGTAGCAGCTGCTCATTCAGTGTGGGTTGTTTTTTTTTTTCTATTTTGTCCAAAGCCCAAAGCCACAGTCCAGTTCTTTGTCTTTCCAAATCTGACCACTCACTGAGTTGCTGTGACTAACGTCCACCGTGAAACAAACTCATCCTTTCTTGCTAAGTCCGTTTAACCTCGAAGCTTCTTAATGGCCACTCTGGCAGCTGTTGAAAAAAGATGTATGGAGAGATATGGCTAAATCCCAGATAGGAAGAAAGGTCACCTGCTAAAAGCCCCTTCTCCTGACTTTCAGTGACCCATGTCTGCCAGCCACAGACGTGTCTACAGCTTTCATTTAGTGTTCGTCTTACAGCGTTTGATGCCAAAAAGGAATTTCACTTTAACAAATGTTGATTTTAACAGTTAATACAGTGTTATTTGACAAAGATTATATGTAAAAATGGTCAGAAGTGTAATTTAAAGTATGGGCCACGGAGTCCGTGTGGGCTTCCTCCCACCGTCCAAAACATACATTGGTAGGTGGATTGGCGACTCAAAACTATCCATAGGTGTGAGTGTGAGTGAATGTGTGTAGCCCTGTAAAGGACTGGCACTCCCTCCTGGATGTGTTTCCACCTTGCACTCAGTGATTCCGGATAGGCTCCGGACTCACTGGGACCCTGAACGGGATAAGTGCTTACAGACAATGAATGAATGAAAAATACAAATGAATGAATTCACAGACATTTCTATTTTAGAAACTGCTACCTTCATTTCCCAGTAATCCCACACCTTTCTAATTCCTAACAGAATGGAACTGCTGTAGATAGGCGTGTTACTGTATTGTTTAGGGAATACTGACAAGAAAAATAAATATGTACATGTTCAGCACGAATACAGATAGCAAACAATCCCAGTGTGAGGCAGTGCTGTAGAGAGACGGTGTGTAGAGTAGCGGGAGGCTTCAGCAGGGTGTGTTTACACATCACTTCATTCTCATTGATTCAGTGCAAAAATGAGTTCATTTACTACTCAAAAGTGCAGCTCAGATATTTGTAACATTTACGATAATCTGTAGTTATTTTACATTCACTAAGCGAGCCCAGTCTACTGGTTTCACCAGCACAAAAGTGGGGACTAGGATTAGCACTGGGAATGGTTTTTCATAAAATATTAAATATTAATTCCCTTTTAGACTTGGCTCAGCACATGGAAAATTCCAGGTTTTATTTCTTTTTTTGGAGTTTTTTGGAGTTCCTGTTCTTTATTTTCATATATTGCAATCCACGGCTAGTTGATGTTGCAGATGTAGAATGTGTGAATATGGAGGGTGTGCATGTTTCTAACAGTAATTCACACAACCACTGGATGAAAGTTTTATTATTATTTTTTTTTTTCATTTTCTTATTGGAACTTTTGAGTTTTTTTATTGCACTGGTCATCAGAATCATTCTTGGAAATATGACCTGAGAGTGTTTTAAAGTGTGAAGAACTTCCTCTTCACTGAAAGTTTCCGTCACAGAGCTAGACTGAGCTTCCCAAGCCAGGAACTATTGTGGAATTCAAGAGAGAAAATACCTTTAGATCAAGTTTGCACCCTTTAGCTCCAGTTAGTCCGTCAAGATGAACATTACATTGCTATGTACTGTGTACATCTGATCCTTGCTTCTTTTGCTTGCACTAGAGCCACAAGGCAGTGGGTCTGGAGCCTACCTGGAATCATTGGGTGCAAGGCGGGAACACACCCTAGAGTGGGCACCAGTCCTTTGCAGGGCAACATTCACTCACACACTCACACCTAGAGATACTTCTGAGTAGCCAATCCATGAGATGAAACCGGAGTACAGGGGCTATATATTATTATACTATTGTGGTACAGGAAAAAATGTAACAAGACGTGATAAACCTCCTTGATATTGTAAAACAATTCAATATTAAACTAAATATTATATATTTATGAGTTGAGATTTTAAATATTTACTTGCTGTCAGTAACCTCTCAGTGGTGGTACCTTTAATTAGGGGACATTATTTTACCATATTCTATATTCAAAGCTTTTTTTTCTGAGAGTGAAGTGTCCACTTCATCCATTCAGTGAAATGAACTGTAATTTAACAATACATAATTATACCTGAGCTCATTAACCTGTCCATTCCAATGCCCAGTGCCATGTTTTTGTGTGTAAATAAGAGCTGTTAGCCCTGGATTTATGTTATGCTGTGTGTTCCCACTCGGTGGAGATATGAATCACAGCATTTCTGTTGGAGCTGACACATGCAGCTGATGGCCAGTTATTCAGAGATCATCATCCTGTCGTAGATAACCGCGCTGTCACAGATAAATGATGGATGAATGTGTTGTGGGGAAGCGACCTGGAAAGTCATTTGAAAGTCAGTTGTGTGCAGGAGACCTTTGCAAAGAAATAAATCACTGCTGTCAAGTCCAAACCTCATCATTTTGGGATTTTGTCTCTATTTTATGATGAATTTGATTTGTCAATACAGTAAGTCTAAGAGACACACTCTTTGTGGATGGCAGGTATGTAGAGCTTGAAATGACATTTGCTTTGGAGCAGCTGCAGATGAACATTAAATTAATTCTGCTCTAAGCCCAGTGTCAGCAGGAGTGTTTTTTAGCCATGCATGGGGTAATAAAGCAGTGGAACTGTGAGTGATGAAGCTCCGTTAGGACAATTAGGGTGAGGTGGACTTGAATACCTTTTGGATGAGTGGCTTGTATGTGTGTATGTAGACCCCTTCAACCAACACATGGTGTCAATAGGCTCATATGAAGCTGCTCCAGAGTATCCCTTTATGTTTCATGCTATAACTGAACTCACCAGTAAACAAACTCATACAGTCTCAGGTAGAGGTTCCAAGCCAAGGTTTTTAAAATGGCAGTCTGGTATCACACCATACTTAGCCAGTCAGATACAATAGCCTTTGCAACTATAGTGTAAAACTGGCCAGACATTTTAAAATCCAAACCTGGAACCAAGGTCTGAATTTGAAGACCTCAGAAGTGAGTATCACAGAAATTGACCAGTCTTATCCATGCATTGCAGGGGAGCTCACAGAGTATAGTAGCCGGCATATTTGGTGACATCATTACTCAAACACACAACTCTGCTGTTTAAATTGTTTTGTTATTTCTGTTTTAGCCCTCATTTAGACATTAAAACTCAAGATACTATGTATAATATCCTATGCCAATCCATTAGAGCTTCACATAGGGTCCACCACACTCTCTTCCTACCTGAAGCCACCAAAATTCCTGTTGAATCCTACACCTCAACACTAAGGTTGCTGTGGCTGTTTATGAGCCAATTAGCAAAAGGCTATCCTTAACAACTACGGTTACTCATTGAGCCCAGCCCATGAGTACACAAACCACTCACTGTATCACTAGCGCTTCACAGGGGTCATCAGGGAGGCACCTCCTCTCGTTGGTGTTTCGACACCTCAAGAATGCTCAACAGTGAAGTCTGGCGTCTCAGATCCACCCCCCTTCAAGCCAGCTTTACCATCATACCATAGCCCTTTAACATCAACAACCATAAATCCACACTGGCCTCCCTGGTGACTAAGGCTGTACCTAGTGCCACTGGCACCGTTAATGCATAAACAGTTTCACAATTTCCATGTGAAACATAAGTATGTATCCATGACCCATTTATTCATGTCATGTTTGTAAACAGAGTCTGTGTCAATCAGTAGAGGAACACGGGCCACATCCCAAACAGCACCTTACATAGTGCACACCACAGATGATGGCACTAATGTTGTGAGACACTAAGTCGGCAGCTGCCTTAAAATTGATATCAACATATAATGCACTATGTGAGTGCAGACACCTTTATTTGAGGGTGTAGGGATACACTCCGGATGGAGTTGGGATTCAGCTGCTGCTTCATTGCAGCATGGAAACATTACTCACTGATCTCTCACATTTTCAGACAAGGAGACTTATTTTATTTAACTTTAAGCCAAGTCAAAGAAATAATTTAGGCAATAAAATATCATCCTCCAAGAATCTGTTCTACTCTGAGAGCACAGGGACAGCAGGATCCGGTTTTTATCTGTAAACAGGGCGACAAGAAGTCAAAGAATACATGGTTTGTGTCTGTAGTCTAATGTACACTCAAAACATTTGTGATCTGGATATCAATAACACAGAGATATGGACAGAAGTGCAGTCTGAACAGTTTTCCATTTCCTATGGCAGAAATGCTAATGTGGCTAACAGAAAATAACTCTTTTTCTCCTCATTATGCTACACTGTGAGACCTTTTACACCCTGATGAAATGAGGCAGTGGGCGTCTGTGTTTCTGAGTATTATGCAACTCACTCCAGTGCAGGGAGAGGAACTCTGTATGAGACAAATTTATCGGTCTTTCCCATTTGTTTACATTAGTGCTGCCCTCTGAAATCAGTCCCCATATCAAAAAAAAAAAAAAAAAAAAAAAAAAAAAAAAAAAGAAAGGGGTGCAGACCACTTGCTGTTCTTCTCCATCCATCACTGCACAGGTTGGTGTGTCAGTCAGACGTTTGGATCTGATTAATGGATGAGCCTCCACTATTTATTCGGCTTTCGTTTCTTTGGACTCTGTGACCTCAGCTCTGTTCGTGACTTGACAGCAACAAAATAGCACGTTCAATCATGGAGAAGTGATAAGACTGGTGAGATACAGTGCTGTGAAGGTGAAGAGGAGCTTTTTTTATTTTGTGCTTCATTGTTTATCGTGCTGCTGTTCCCTGGCGTGGGTTGGATTGTGAGCTGATAGGAGCTGATAGGGGGATGTGGCACTGTAGTGCAATATTCAGTGTTCTTGATAAGTGTTTGCTGTTGTGTATAAAGTATCTTGAAACTTATGCTGACCTCCTGTTGGAGATTGTTATGGCTGGAATATGAGATGCGATGGAATGAGATGGTAAGCATTTATACTGCATAGTCTGTGTTTGGGAGTAGTCATTTATCTTCATGTTTCCCTCCATTTCCACAGATGAGTACACAGCTGATGAATTTCATGCCATTAAACAGCTAACACTGCAGAGATGCATAGCAATCTGCAGACCGTGTGTGTGTGTGTGTGTGTGTGTGTGTGTGTGTGTGTGTTAAAGTTTAATAAGGACTGTTGGATTCTGTGTCAGAGCAATGCTGCACGGCTGTGAGCTCACAATTTTCTTTGCTGGTTTATTTATTTGACCTCACTCGTCTTTCTGCGCTCTTCATCCAGTAACACAGTTGTAGCTTTCAGAGAAGTGTTTTTATGAAGTTACATAAGCCAGTTGTTTTCAAACCTGGGTTGTAACCCACGGCAGGGTCGCAGTGTGGGGATGAGTGGGACGTGAGGCGACTGCACTGAAAAACATATTTATTTATTCCCATAAGGTTATTGAGTGTCAAATGAAAGACAAGAGTAAGGACTTCATATCGTGTCCCTCATATTCAGTGGCATTTTGAACACGAAAACATCAGTAGGCTTGGGTCCTGATGGGTTTCTGATCACAGATGCCACTCCAGCTCATCCCAGAGGTATTACCTGGTGCTTCATCACTCCAGAGATGTCAATTCCACTGCTCTGCATCCCAACACTGGGGTGAAATAAAATTGGGGGCAATGTTTCCCAAGTTTCTTTGTTGAAAACCTAAATACCCTCTAAACAACATACTTCAGGGCCTTGAAGCAAAGATTTTTATTTATTTATTTTGGAAGATTATTACTATTATTATTGTTTTCTGTGTTGATTTGGATTTGTCTGATTTCCTCGTGTCATACCCCACACCTGTGAGCCAGTATTGGTCATGTGACCAGGTTAACAGGTGATCCTTATTGTGTCTCTCCAATCAAAGGGCACCAGACTTTTCCAGAACTGGGTGCCCATTGTTTATCTTACTGTTTTTTTTTTGCGTTTAAGTTCTGTTTTGTGTATTTCACTGTTGTCCTGAGTCCACGGTTGTTTTCAGGTTCAATGTCTTAGTGCCTCTTTGTTCTCTGTTATTGTTTATTAAAACACCACTCACCTCAGCATCTGCTTCCGATTCTCAGTTTTTCTGACAGAATATAGTCGTGACCATGGGTGACATCTGGTGGGGGGGCAATGTGGGACATTCGCCCCGACCCCCACCCCTAATTATTTGTTAAGTTACATTATTTTTGGAATGTGGGACATTTATTACAGCCATAAAACAATTCTGATGTACAGAGCAGCACGTCTCTATGACACAAGGGAGCAGCCGAATAGTAACAATCAACAGACTGCCTGTGCTTGTTTCAAGAAATTAGTCATACCGTAAAAGGCGCATTGGTGGCTGAATAGAAATGAGTAAACAACCCAATATACTTGACAGTTTAAAAAAAAAGCTGAAAAATAACTTCAGCTATGAAAAACCACAGTCTGAACAGACAAGTTTCACGGATTTGCCAATTACCTGCCTTTCACACCCTTCTGCTCTGGTCTCGACCCCAGCTACTCAGCATTTTGAAGAGGTTAGCCATATTTCAACTTGCTCACTGCAGACATCAGAACGATATTCAATTCATGGCATAAAAACCTGTCAGAACGTTATTGAGAATGGGCCATATCAGCCAATAATTTAACTTCCAGTAAAGGATGGTCGAAAGTTTAGGAAAGGGTGGTATGAAATTTAACGTTGCATCAAATACAGCCCCACAGCTGATAGGGCATTTTGTTTTGCCTGTGGTGCATTTTGTCAGTCTTATTATATATAGGCTCCTTTATTTTAATGGCCCCCTGCCACAAGTTTCAAATATCACCCATGACATTCAGACACCAAGACAGACCTTTTATAGAGAGATATGAAGGTCACATGACCAGGTGTGGGGTGTGACTAAGTGTGACATTGAACAAAACCAAAACAACACAGAATGGGGTAGACCCTGATAGGTGACCTTAGTCTCTTCATCACCAACAACTAAAATAACATGTAAACGTTTAGTAACACCATGTTTTATTTGGTTTTGTTTTGAGTTGATGAACTTGCCTGTCCAGGTGTTCTAATAGAGTGCAGTAAATGTGCACAAGACATTGAACACATATCAATATATATTTTATTTTATGTTCATTCATTTCCATATTACATTAGAAACAGGCATTGAGTGTGAAACTAAAAAACAATGCCAAGCCTTTACTTACAAACAATATACAGGGGTCAAATTGACATAGTTTACGGTTCCTGATTAAAAGCTCTTAGGTGCTATTGCTCTTCCATTTTAAACTGCCCTTCTATTCAGGCCAGAGTTTCTAGAAATTTTCCAATTCCAGAAGCAAGCATTAAATTTCCCACATTTTTTTAATGTAATGGCTTGCTTCCGGAGCTGGAAAACGCCTGGAAACATTCGCAGGACGTCAAGGCACCAACATGTGCGAGCTCTGCTTCCTGGGAGATTAAACACATTTGCATGTGTGTGTTGTGTGTGTAAGCATGCTGTAAATGCTGTAAAGTGTGTGCACGTAAGTGTGATACTCAGTGTGTGAGCGTGTGTGTGTGTGTGTGTGTGTGAGCTGACAAAGCTGGCTGCTGGTGCCGAGGCGTGACTTGTCCTCTATTTAACACCCTGCAGGATTACTGACACGAGGGATGGTGATGTGCAGATGAAAGAAGTGGTGATAAGCAGCAGAAAGAGCGAGGAAAGAGAGAGTTGGTTGGAGAGGAGGATGGTGAGAGAGAGAGAGAGAGAGAGAGAGAGAGAGAGAGAGAGAGAGAGACTGAAGGGAGGTGGCTATCTAAAGTGCTTTTTCCAGGGAATGAGATTTCAGAGCTGTGGTGAGAGAAGCTCAGTCGCTCTGTAAATGGCGCGCCACATTATTGAAAACATGACATTTCAGCACATCTCGGCTCAATCTAGAGGCCAGAGAGGTGGATGCTGCTGCCGTCCAAAGATAGAGTAACACTCACAAATATGAATTTTCTGACACTAAAATCCTTAGATATCCAGAATATTTAGAAACTATTATTGTGTATTTGTTTACTTCATGGGCGGCACGGTGGTGCAGCAGGAACCTGGATCCGGGTTTGAGTCCTGCTCCGGGTGACTGTCTGTGAGGAGCTGGTGTGTTCTCCCCGTGTCCGCGTGGGTTTCCTCCGGGTGCTCCGGTTTCCTCTCACAGTCCAAAAACACACGCTGGTAGGTGGATTGGCGACTCAAAAGTGTCCGTAGGTGTGAGTGAATGTGTGAGTGTGTGATGCCCTGTGAAGGACTGGTGCCCCCTCCAGGTTGTGTTCCTGCCTTGCACCCAGTGATTCCAGATAGGCTCCAGACCCACCGCAGCCCTGAACTGCATAACCAGTTACAGACTCATTACAGATTTCCTTAAAAGTTGTCACACTTTCTAAGAATACAATTAAAACTGAATCTGTAATTTGTTAATTCACGTTATTTACCATACAAAAGGACAAAGATACTGTTCCCAGTGATTACTATTCAAACTGCATTACACATTGTTATACAGTATATTGTTGAGTCCAATGAAAAACTTAATTTTAAAGCATTTCTATTGGTCCGTCATGACATTTTCACACGATGTGAAGGACAGCTGCTGTGTTCAAATGATGTAGTAAACTGAAAACAGACAAAAACATAGATATATGCTTTTCAATGAACAATGACAAATTTTAAATGTATTCCTGCAACACGCTCAGTATCACATTACTCAGGAAACAATAGAGTGATTTATTTGTTAGTTTTTTATTCACTGATGTGCAATAAATGTAGTCATGTTTGTTAGAACTGTAATCACTCATGTTGTTATATGACAGCCATGTTTTCTTGAACAGGTGGAATTGTGTTGAATGACAAAATTGAAATTGTAATGAATTTCACAGAAGTGTGTGTGTGTGTGTGTGGGGGGGGGGGGGGGGGGGGTGATCAAAACACAGTGCAGTGCCTGGTCTCATCAGCATTTCAATAGCTTCCATCTCCCACACTTCTCCATGGCCATGTGGCCTTGCCCTCACCTTGCCTCTTGGGAGCTGTCTGAGAGGAATACAGGTATCAGGGAGGGGGAGTCGGATCTGAATTAGGAGTCTGTGCAAACTGGACGCACGCTTTGGAGTGACCAGAACCCCAGCCGACACGTTCTGATTACTCGCCTCATTGTGTGAGACGGATGACAGCTTCCACATTGAAGGAGTGATTTTTGGTTGCATTTTCTATGAATCCTCCTCTTTAAAGTCAAGTATATGGTATTAATTTTAATTGCCTTTAATTTTCTTACCTGAGCTGTGGCTTGCTGCATGCATCATGACACTTTACTGACATTTAATTTAGGGTTCCTTTTCCCACTAAAGTGTAGTGGGGAGCTAACTGTAGGTCAGCATCAACAACAAAAAAAAAAGAAACTCCTTGCGAGAGCATTGTCAGCAGCTCCTGAGCTGTGGCTGCTCTGGTTGCCATGTCCTCAGCTAAGCCTCTGCCCTAGAAAAGAGCCTGATCTGCCCTTTGTTCTGCTGGCGGCCACCCCATTCATTCAGCCAGAGATGCATCGCAGCCAGCAGACAAAGGCAGAGGAGGGCACGACTCTCTCAGACAGGGAGGGGAAAACACACGCACAAAAGCTGCCTTCTCAATGAGCACGTCCAAATATTCTGCCGATGCAGCAGTTTCTCTCTGTTTCAGCAGGCTTTTCTTACTTTAACACAGCTGTGAGTAACTCGCAGACCTTCTGCGTGACTCATTCACTCACTCGGGCATATATTCATTCACTCACTCACTCCAGTTTAGCAGTCTAAGGATTAACCACAAGGGGGAACTGTTAGCACTCAAGTAGCTGTTGTGTACATAACTGAAAGCAAGGAAACCAACATGAACACACACCCGCAGGAGCACTCTCATAACCTTTTAAACAGACCGCTAACTGTTTTATCACCAACAAATGGCCAGAATTCTTATCTGTGATTGTCTCATCTAATTTCAGTTTTATTTGTATAGTGATGTCACAAAGCTGCTTTAAAGAATCAAGTGAATGTAAACATAGAACACTACACTAACAATAAGCAGTATATAAACAAGCATCTATATATAAACAAAGTGCATTATATAAACACATCTATATATAAACAAAAAGCAGTGTTTAAACAATGAACATTATATAAACAAAGAGCATTATATAGATAGTTGATGGTTAAGGGTGTGATGGAGCCATAGCTTGGTCTGGGACCCCACACTTCACTGTGAAGACTTCCAGAGATGTCTTGGTCTTAATTCTGCGAAAAATGAACGAGGGGAGGGGCCTACCTGATGATCTCTGTAAAGAGCTAGTGATGCAGTGGGTTAGCATGTGGGTACACAAGGGCTGGTGAGTAATCTTAGTTGAGGAGTGTAGCTGGTTGCTGATTGGATCATAAACAGCTACAGCAACCTTAGTGATTAGCTGTAGAATTTAAATGATTAGCGACAGACGATAACAGGAATGTTGCGGCTGCATGTAGGAAGAGAGTATGGTGGGCCCTATGTGAAGCTCTAATGGATTGGCATAAGATAAAGTTAATCTTATCCTGTGTATGATTATGATTACAAACAAAGAGCAGTACATAAAGAACAGCATAAAAGCAAATAATGAACAAATGTGAATTATGGAGGTACTGTGATTGTACAGTAATCTATAACCTCCTGTTCTGAGTGACAGGAGGAGACTCGTGTAAATAAAGTAGACTCTCAGCCGGTGGGCTTGAAGGTGAGAAACCCTGGCACATGCAGATGGCTCCATGGTTGATGAGCAGGAGCAGACTAGAATAGATGTTAATAAAGATTTATGCAGGTCTGTGTCAGTGTCTGAAAGGGTTTTTGTAAATATCATGCCGTCTAATGATCACTGCCTTACAGTAAAGTGTTCTAATGTAATACTCGGATTTTAGTTCATGTGAACTCTTGCTACACGGGAACTGCTATTGTCAACTGGTGTGGATAGGATTGCTCTCACTGTAAAACTGAGGCATGTGTTACACCTTGGCTTCCCCCTATCTCTGCTTTTTATAGCACGTCTCCGGCGCTTTGCTATCGAGCTGAAAACAAGCTTCCCAGCTCATAGACACAGACGTAAACCTCCAGGACATCTTAATCTCCCCAGAAATACGCCCTGACACCCAGCTCAGGGGCTCTACCTGCATGGCATTAATAAATCAGCCACGCTGCCTGCCATTCTGTCCCTCTGCTCGAGATACGGCATCGTTCTCAATACTGCCGCAGACGGGCCACTATCCTCAATGGGCTCTCTCTAGAAACAGAGTCTGTCCCAGGGAGGCCACCACGGCTAATGCGAAAAGAATGACTGCACAGAGGTGGTAAAAGTGCCACAACATGCCTCAGACAATATACCAGGCCATTTATTTCATGGGGCGAGAGCCTTGCCCTTTGTTGACAGCGGTGGAAGTCAAGGGATTCAGGAAAAACCATGACAGCCCATGTTTCCTTTGCCTGTGGTAGGGTGATAATACTGGGTAATCTACAGTGGCATCTGCCAGCATGCAGTATCAACAAAGAAGTGCCTGGAAGGATAGATGGAGGATGGAGGGAGGGATGAGGTATCTTGAAAGGGAAGAAGAGAGGCAGAATGAGGAGTGAAATATCAGACGAGTGAGGAGGTCCTTTCCAGCTGACGAGGGCCAGGTTTCTCAAACCCTTCTTAGTTTAAAGATCATCTTAAATTGTAGAAAGAGGGAGAAAGAGAGGTATGTGATGCTTGAGCTACGATTTTAACAATTATTTTATAATTAAAACTAATATCCTTGGCAATCCAGCCTGTAGCATGTAGGTAACACTAAATCAAGCAAAAATATTAAATCAGTGACTCCCATTAATAGATCTTTATGTAAAAGCTTGAAATTTTGTTTAAAATCAAACTAAAATAAGCCAATGTTTGGATGGGAAACCATCAAGAGAATAATGAGCACTAACATGTTACATGACACCCACATTAGCCTTTCATTGCAACCAACCAAAACATCTAATGGCTTCTTCCAAAAGTCCTGGTAAGGGATGATTTTCAGAACATTTTCTAGGATGAAGCTGACTAATGCAGCCTTTATGAGATCTTGCTGAAATAAGGCAGTTGGCCGACGGGGCTATGGTCAGTCAGCTGGGTATCTGTCGGTAATTAATCTCAACTTAATTAATATCAACTATATAAAAACTGTATGCACTTTTCATTAATGAATATGAAAAAAAGATAATACTATGTAAGACTGATAAATGTTTCATTATTTCTGATTTCCAAGGAAATGAAACAGGAAAATGCTCTGTCTGTTTGCTGTTGCCAGGGCAACAACGTGCATTCACATTTCTCCTTTCCTGTTGCTCTCTGCTCAGACAGATCTGAACCATACTCTGAAATCATACCAAGTATCCTCTCTGAGCATCTGGGAATTGCTTTTATCAGCTGTTGGCTAATGATTCATATCTCTTAGAGATATGGGAACGTGTTGTCAAACTGCAGACAAATCCAGTCGATTGTTGACCCTATATGTAGTGACATTTCTGGGGAGGTGTGCACCAGGTTACACTGTAAGATTTGGCATAAGGTTTGGCGTAGGGTTTGCACTGACCCAAGACCTACGGCGTAGGTTAGACACAGAAGCATAAATTGACCTTGAGAGTAAAACTAAATTAGAGGATCATTCTTAGAACTACACATCCACACCAAGAAGCTCTTAGCATCTTTTTTTAAGATGTAACCCCATATCCTGCTCTTTAAGGTGACAATTGACTCATCCTTATGGAAGCACCGCCTGGGAGTTCCACAGTGGGCCACCAACAGTGTCCACTTTCACCAGAGCTATTTGGCCAATGCCACAGTTGACTCATCTGCTGCTGTCCTTTGAGATTCCAATGTAGCAGGTGAAGGGACCAAGGTCATTTCCTTACCATTCCTCCATCCTTCTACTCACTGTTTTCTGAACTTTTCAGAACCTTGGTGGTCCTTATGCAGATGCTCCCCAAAGGCAGTGTTTGATTACTGCACACTTGAAAGTCAATTTGAAACCTTGCACCACAAAACAAACTCAGAGATTCAGTCAAAGGAAACATGCTTGATCGGATTACAGTAATTTGACCCTCCCTTGTTAAACACAGCTGACACGTCCATGATGCATCTCCTTTAAACCTGTCAAAGACCAGCCACTCTATTGATAGGGGTCCTAAAAAAAGGAGCTCCAGGGTCAGCAGTGTCACTGGATGTTTTAGGAGCAGTGAAAAGCAGTTATGGGTTGTAACCACTTGGTCTTCTCCACTTCCCCCCAATAAAGTCCCCCTTTTAGCATTTCTGTCTGGACCAAAAGACCCCCCATTCACTAAAGCCACCATTGTCGCGAGCTGCTCAAGAGGAAATCATTTATTTGTCTTTGGACGTTCAGCCCAGCTCTGTTTGTTTTAAAGGAACATGTGAATATCTCTACCTCAGGGATGGGGAAAAAAAGGATGCACATTTTACTCCCAGCACTGTCTCCATGACATCCGTCAATCCCCCTGAGTTAGAGATGGAGATGCTCTTGGTGATCTGAAACTCATTTTCCACAGTTACTGAACCGTAATGAATGAAGGATTCTTCCTCTTGTGCACCATGTACGGTGAACCTTCACGTGACACACTTCCACACCACATAATCAGCTCTATTTATGGGTCTCCACACAACAACTTCATATAAGTCCATCTATTGAAGCGGCTGCAGAGAAAAGTGATCATACCAGCTGTTATACACACTCTTTTTCATTAGCAATGTAGCGGCAGAGGTTCTTGTAGCGTGTATTAATTGCTTGAGATTTAAATCCAGTCTGGGTCAAGGAACACCCTTTTGAATAAGGAAGTGCATGAGTAGAGATCATTCACACATACCTAAAAACACTTCCCAATCCATATTCTGTTCTGAATGAGCTCACACACTCCCTCGGGAAAAACACTCACATGAAAACCAATAACAAGATCCAACAAGACAACCAGGACCCACCAGGACCCCGGTAAAGAAGAAGCAGTTACAAAAGATGGATTAATAAATGAATGGATAATATTTACCAGCAATAGTAGATAACTGGAGGTCCATAATTAAAAAAAAAACACTCCAACTTGCATTATTTATTTGCAATAATGTATAATACGCATTTAAGGCTTTTGTAAATTAGTGCTTGTTTTTTTTTAATTAGGTTTATTTCAGAGATTTATTTGCATAACCAGGTCTTGCATGGTTTTGTTATGCATATCATGTTCTCCTAGTGAATAAACCATTTATTAATGTCTAATACAGGTTTAATTAAGACTATATATAAAGCCACAAAAGTGCCACCCATGTCTCCAGTGTCTGAGATCCATAGACACACGTCAGCTGTTTAAGGGAAGCATGAACACAGAATCAGAAAGATCTCCTGAAGTTTGAGGAACTCCTGACTCCCAAGGTCACGGGATC
The DNA here is from genome assembly GCF_029633855.1 of Hoplias malabaricus. Classification (NCBI taxonomy): domain Eukaryota; kingdom Metazoa; phylum Chordata; class Actinopteri; order Characiformes; family Erythrinidae; genus Hoplias; species Hoplias malabaricus. The sequence continues at coordinate 14,341,787 of NC_089819.1, read as the reverse complement.
ACGTGAGTCCTAATCTTCCCTCACCGTCTGCAGACGTTTACAACCTTTTCATACAGATGTCCAGAGAATTTGCTGACCTGTGTGTGGTCCAGGCCATCACTCTTGTGCTTTACCCTGACTCTGCCACTAAGGGTGGGCTTGCAACCTTTTCTTTCCCATATCCCATGTGTTACGTTACAGACAATTTATAGCCTGATCTTCAACAGATTAAACGTGTAAAGCTTTACAGCCAGAAAGCAGCTCTTTCCTCTAGTCTGTGGGTGTCTGTTCCTTTTTATCCAGACTGATCCCAGCCCTTGTTTTATAAATTATGTATCAGCTCTAATAGGCTGTTTGTCCGCAGGCCTGTTTTTGCGGAGGATTTATTTAAATTCCAATTGCGAGCACATTTTACACATTAAACACAGCACTAGTGTTAATGCCTCTGGACCGTAGGCAGGGCAGAGGTTCCAGGAGAGAGAGGCAGAGAGACATACGGAGAGACTCGACAGCTTCTGTGACCCACACGTGGCCAAACGACCTTCCCCGCGTTAACCAACTCCAAGCCTGGGCTCCCTCCTGCATAATGGATGACTGGAAGGGAGCAAGAGTGCGGTGTGAAGTGCCAATATTACCTGGGAATTCATTTTTAATGAGGTAAACAGGTCTGCGCGGGTCACCGGGGTGCCTTGGAGACGGGGGCGTGTCCCTCTTATTGTAGCCTCCTCGGCTTTGACACTCCAGCACACCAGCGGGCACTTATAATTAGATCTCTCCAGCTCTGACAGAAAGTGTCTTACTACCCATAGAGGCCTTGTCCTTTTAGCTCGGAAATGGACTGCCACCAATTACAGCCCGAGAAAAAGAACAGCTGGCTCAGACAGTGCACCCAACAACCTTTCTTCCTCTTCGTTTTACAGCGCTGATGATGCCTGTGGACCTATCTCGTTATGGCCAGTAAATGTGGAGGAAAGTGGACCTTCCACATCCACTTAGCAATTATTGCACCGCTGTAGCTAGAGCCCCGGTTCGGTAATAGCCTTTAGCTTGTGACGAACTGTTTCTTCCCCTTATCAGTTTTTTTTAAGCCATTAAGGGGCTGTGTTATGAAATCATGCCGCTGCATTTAGGCTCAGAAACACCGTGTAAAAGCACTAGAAGCCTGTACGTAGCCCTACATGGATGCTACTAGCGATCGTCTTCTTTCAGAGCTGGAGAAATTGGCTGCCGGTTGGGGGATGAGTACCTTGCTGTCATTTGGGAAATCAGAACTGCGGGATGCGTTTTCCTACCAATGTCAGCAGCGAGGAGTGCATCTCCCTCACAGCACTATTCCCCACGAAGCAGAGAGAGAGCGTGAGAGAAAGGTGAGAGGATGAACAGATGGGAAAAGCTGGTGTGTTGTTCTTATGAACCCTGTCAGCCTCCCCAGGAAGATGCAGACAAACCTAGAAATACCAAAACAATGTTACAACCTTCTTGCAGATGGTCCAAACAAGTTACTGTGGTGCAATGCTGACAAGAGATGACATCAGCCTCATTACACTGCGTGCGGTACTGTGGAGTGAGCACCTCTGTGTAGAAGCTCCAGATTCTCTCAGGTGACCAGCAGATAGTGTTTGGGGAACAGCAGATACAGTGAAGTGAGCACTAGAGGTTCTTGACTGAGTGCATACTACTGGGGTATGAAGTGAGGACAACAGTTTTCAGTGTTCTCCATGGGGGGCTAAGCTTGCATGATGTTGTGGGGGGTGGTATATGGTGGTAGGGAATAAACAGGCAAACTGATATTAGCTATGAATCCCTGTTTTACACAGGGCGGCACGGTGGCGCAGCAGGTAGTGTCGCAGTCACACAGCTCCAGAGACCTGGAGGTTGTGGGTTCGATTCCCACTCCGGGTCACTGTCTGTGAGGAGTTGGTGTGTTCTCCCTGTGTCCGCGTGGGTTTCTTCCGGGTGCTCCGGTTTCCTCCCACTGTCCAAAAACACATGTTGTTAGGTGGATTGTGAGTGTGTGTGTTGCCCTGTGAAGGACTGGCGCCCCCTCCAGGGTGTATTCCTGCTTGCGTCCAATGATTCCAGGTAGGCTCTGGACCCACTGTGACCCTGAACTGGATAAGCGGTTACAGATAATGGATGGATGGATTATTACACTGAACTGTTAAATGTGTGTGTGTGGGGGGGTAGTATTTCTCTCTACCTCTCATTCTCGCTCTCTTTTCTCTCACACTCTTACTCTCTCTACCCCTATATCTTTTTCTCTCTCTCTACCTGTCTTTCTCTCTCTACTTTTCTTTTCTCTCATGCTCTCTTTCTCTCTCTACCTTTATCTCTCTTTTTCTCTCACTCTCTACCTGTCTTTCTCTCTCTACCTTTCTTTTATCTCTCTCTCTCTCTCTCTCCCTCTT